>NW_024582060.1:3430166-3457666 GCF_017639235.1 Corvus kubaryi | reverse complement strand
ATGGCTAAGAGGATTTTCTCAATTTAGTCATACTTTTAATCTTCACTGAAATGAGTGATGACTTCTTATAATAAAAAGTTGACAGGCTTACATTGCGCACCGGTGGATTAGTTTCCCTTGGTGATGAGGTTTTCTTTTGTGCGCCGTGTGTCTGTTTGATGGAGGTTTAACAGAAAGCATTTTGGCAGAAATTGGATGCAGCAGGGATCATCTGGAGATGGCTGCTGTTCGATATTAACTGCACACAGTAACTTTTTATTTATTTATTTATTTATTTTATTCTTTAGCCAGGTGACAGAAGCAGCTAAAGCATGTTTTCTCCTACTGAAAGAAATAGAAGCATTTGGGGGGTGATTTTAAAATCCAGTGTATGGCCACAGTATAAACCTCCTTAAGTTTAATTTGCTTTTGGCCATTTCTAACAAAAGCATGCAAGTAAGGTGTTCTGTGAGAGAAGTTATCAGACCCATGAACATCTGCAACATACACCTTTTTCCTTAAAAAATGAAACAACCTCTAGCGAAGAGTTTTTCAACATGGGGCTGGGGGTTAGTATGAATTTACACAGGGATACTATTATAAACACTGTTTTCTTAGAATGGACATGGGCCTAATTATTCCTTGGAAGAATTGGAAGAAAAGATCAAATTAAATTTTACAGCTTTTGAAAGTTTCTGCCAGGCACATGGGGGCACAAACGAATGTACTTGCTTCCCAGTATCATCACCAATGCTGCTTTTTAGGTGTGATAAAGGAACAAGACCATTTCAATGTCAATTTGAGAGGGATCCAGTGCTTGCTTTGAACCTTTGCCTTTATGTGCTCTGACCACCATGTTGCTACCTGAAATCTCAATTCTGTAACACCTGCCTCATTAGTTTATAATTCTGTGCCAATAATTGTACAGAACACAAAATTAATCTGTTTCCATGAATCCTGAGTAAAACTGAGTAGTCAAAGGAAGCTGTTTTCCAGCTCTTCTGAGGGCAAAGCCAAGGTTTGACCAGGCTTTGTTCAGGAGTTGCCTACACTTGTGAATTCAACAAAACCTGCTTTCCCAAGCGCATCTGAAAAAAATTCCATCCAAACAATGTGACTTTTTTTCAAAGACTTTTTAAGTTCATGCTGTTCTGCCACACTTACATCTGTAAGAACAAGCAGAGAGATTCTGAAAGAATTGTGCCAGAATTGGTCTTTCAGAAAACCTGCCACACAAGTACAACATGAATGCAATATTGGTTGAACCCAGATACACAAATAATTCTAGAAAAATCAACAGGAATGGCTTAATGTGTTTTCAAGTACACCATGCTCATCATGAGTGCTCTTAAAATTTGGTTCTAGGTGTCCAGATATGATTGATTTCAATTTTCTTTATTTCTTTAAGGAATTTGTGTCAAGTGCCAAATAGTTACCACTAGAATAATAATGAGTGGCATCTGAGCACTTTAAGTACTTTAGAATTTTATGTGACACTTTAAAAATGTAGTTTGGGCTTTTTTTCAAATAATAAAAAACAATACTCTCTTTTCTATGTCACTGAACTTTTGAGAACAGGAGCAATATGTTTATAATAGAGATAGGAAAAGCTTAATCTGCACTTACCTCTAGTTCAGACAGCCAGCAGTGACAATCCTGCTTTCCTTGTCAAGTTTCAAGAACTCACAATCCTTAATTTAAACACTTGAGAAATCTATGGAGCCTGTCAGTCTAGTTAATGAAGCCTCCTCCTTCCCCTTTTTTAAACAAAATCTGACTTTCTTTAAAGACCACTTAAGGCATATCTCTGATGATACAAACAGAGTCTGTCCTAGAAGAGTGAATAATCCAATAATACCTCCTTTGACTTGTTTCCCTCACCACCCCCAACAGTTCCACTAGAGTAATAGAGCTTCCTTAAAAGTAAGGAGTTGGTTCCAAATAAACAACAGATACGTGCTGCTTCCAGAACAAGGAAGCAGGACTGGGTACAGTCACTGCCTTGATTAGAGAGCTTCTTGATCTTAGGTCACTTAGAAGGTTATGCACATGAATTCATCTTCCCTTTAAGTTCTCTTACATATCTATCAAAATATTCCCTTTCTTTTAGACATTCGCACAACTTGAAACTGCTTGCTCAGCATCACACTGCATATATGAGAGCATGCATATATGATATGAGGAGAGATGCTGTGCATTCAGCTGCTCAGAAAGTTAGACCACTTAATTAGACAGACTTTGGCATCTTACCATTGGTGCTCTAGAATAGGTAAAACAAATGATTAAAGAAATCAGCTGTTGAAACTAGACTGGTACCTCACTGTGCTAAGTGCTGTGAAGTATGTACTGGCATCTCTTTCTCAATGAATTTACAATGTCTATTTGGACAAAGCACAGTAAATTATTTTATATAGGTTATGAGACTATATGAAATTGTTTTTTCTCTTTCTATTCTGTATTACAGTCATGGAAATCTAGAAGGAAAAATATGTGTAGCAGGAACATGAGATCACATAGGTTGTTTGCATAAGCTGTTTAAATGTGTAAAATTAGTAAATATTAATAGCCAGATTGGCTGCCCATCAGCAACAGTCATTTCTGATAATACTTCCTATGGCTGCCACAATAGAAGAGAAACCCGAGATGAAATATTTACAGCAACATTAATTAATATAGTGTGAACACTAATGACTTCATCATCTGTATGCACTGAGAACAGACAACATGAAATACAGCAGATATGAAAGGATTTATAGCCCTTGATTACTGTGACTGGCATCACAGCTGGCAGTGAAATTATGACCAAACAAGGGTGGAATTGGAGGTAGGAGGGAGGAGTGGAGATTTCGAGAACAAGTTTAGATCAAACATGAAAGATGTGGAGCTACAGAAGGATTTCTCTGTACTGTAACACAGAATACCACAGGTATCTTGAATTTGCCATGGGAATGGGAAGCTGGTCAGAAGGTCAGAGAAGATTCCTATAAATGCTGAGAGAAGGCAGCAGAAGATGAAGGATGTGGGAGTGGAATTTCTGTAGTGAAACCATGCACAGGAGAGACCTCTTGGAAGTTGAGGAAGATGGGTGGCAAGGCAGGGGTGCTGTCACAAAAGTAGAATCAAAAGGTGGAAGGCCGAGTCAGAAAATGGCGGCTCAATAGGACAGAAACAACAGCAAAACAACAGTGTGACAATACTGACTAGGACCAAAATTTGGAAGGAAGAAGCAAAACAAGTCATTTTAGCTATCTGAGGTTTAAAATAATAAGGCTGCTGAAAGATCATGTCAGGATGAAAGACAAATACAGGATGACACCAGTTAGGAGCAGAGAAGTAGGTTTCTGAATTAGTAATGTAAATATGGTTCCATCTCTTATGTGAAGATCAGCCAAAAGGTTTTCATCTGGTCTTAGGAGGTATCCAGAAATTCTCATTTAAAAAACCTTTGATGAAAGGCCTTGGACTTAATGTTTGGTTTCGAAGTGTGTGATAAAAACTCCAATTTAATAACCGTAAGACAGAGTAAATATTGTCTTTTTCATGTATAGGACTGTCACTGTAGACTTGGACATTAGACACTTTTACCGAAGCTTTGGAGGCTTGGCTTCTGAGTGCATTGTATTTATAAAGCTGTGGAAGACTTTCATCTAGATGTGTAGCTTGATGTCTGTTTTAATTTTCAGAAAACTTACCCTGAAGGATTTTCAGTCCAGTTAATGTTGTTGATAGGGATTTTCTATTCATGCACTGCATGTACAAAGCCCAAATCTTTAGACTTTTTAGAAAAAAAATTAGTATATTTTTGTATCAAATATGAAATGGTTGAGCTGTCCTTAAATTGGAGCAATTTTCATCTCACTGAAATGCATCATTATCACACCTCCTGGAAACTGAGAATACTTCAGGCTGTGGGCTGGCGATAGCTGCAGACTTTCTGGTGTAAAAAAAAGTTTGCACAATATAAAGCAAGAGCTTTACCTGCGTACCAGAAGGTGTATTTGTGGTACCAAGATCACAGTTAAACAATGGCTACGAATTTCCAGCTTAGACTGAAATTAAAAGAAAACTGTCACTTAGCAGAAATGTTGCTTTTTACCCAGCCCCTAGGAAAGATTGTTTTGGGAGCACGTCTTTTCATTCAATCTCATTTATGTTATCACTGTCTTTTAGAGCTGTTTTTCCCAGTCACTCGATATTCAGCATTCTATTTGCATTTGTCAGTCACACTTTAACTATCTCTGTTCCAGACTGCATTAGATCGTGAAAAGGATACACATAAAGTTTATCTTTGGAGGAGTTCACAGTTAGAGAAGTCTAAAGTTGGAGGTCTGGATTTATCTCTCAACAAAACTTATAACAATTAGGGTGAAACCCCAAAGCCCTGGTGCAAACTGCTGTCCTAATGTCCTTGGGTGGATTGATGCAGACAGGTCCAGGAGACTGAGGATGAAAGTCTGCCCTTTACCCAGAAACAGCAGTTCACTGACCATCAGTCTCACAAATGCCATTTCTCTCTCCACTTGCTGACCTGAAATCCAGATTGTGCTGGCCTGGTGTATTGATTCCAGTTTTCTCTCTGGCTAAACTCTCTTTGAGCATAGTCCAAAGTGAAAGGTTTGAAGCTGACTGGTAGCTAATGTGATGCAGTTTCTTCCTTGAGGAAAGAAAGGGACCTGCCCTGAAAGCACAATTGATTAATTTAGCCAAGAGAAACGTAGTTGCTCAGGATAAGTAATGCCACAGCTCAGAGCCAGAAGCCAGGATGAAACAACATTTAAGTTTCCTCTGCTTGTGGAGACATAAATTTGATTTCTGTAATGAAGGCCAAGGCATTTTTTGATCAGCAGGCAGAGACTAAATCTCTGTGATGAGTGGACACGGCCCTTGACAGGGACACACCTCAGCTCCTGGAAGGGCCCTGCGTTTGCATGAATCCATGATCGCTCACACTTAAGCCAGGCCTAGGAAGAAAGCTCTTGATCCCAGCTGAGGATGGCAGGGAGACCGAAGCCTTGACCCAAACATCACACATGGGGCGTGGCTGTGTGTCCAACAGGGGCAGCTGACTCAGGCACACATCAGATCCCCTGAGCCAAAGTTACTGATTTACAGCCAGCGCTGCTGCTGGAGACAGTGGTGTAAGAGAGGTGCAATACAGAACCTGGCTCACTGTATTTCACATACATATTTAAAGCAGCGTGGCTTTGCATGGTACTTTCTAGCTTTATTGCATGAATACATATGTCCCTGCTGATGTAATTCTCTTGAAAGGTATAAATAATGGATATTCTTCATAAGCAGTTGACCCCCTGGAAGGACTGAAATCAGAGAGAGGGAGTTTGAACTACCTCGCACAATTCAGCTTGCACCTGCACTCAAAGCCACTGGATAAAAGTCAGTTAGAGGAATTCCTGTAATGTGTCATTGCCTGCTGCCTCCAGTGTCACTCTGGTCACTAGCACCAAGGAGTCTATTAGATGGAAAAGACAGGGGGAGAAAAACAGTGGAAGTAATATAGCTTGTTAAACTACTGCCTTTCGAGTCATTGGGGGCACTTTTATTCTATTTTATTTTAACCAAGGACAATCATTTTCTAACAGGAGGGGCCTTTACCATCAAAGCAGGTGGGATACTTCCTCCATTTCCACAGCCAGCTACAAGAATAAAGGAAAGAATTCTCAAATATTGTCAGTTCTGAGGTGGTGTTATCCTTTGTGAATCAAAGACTGCCAAACGAGAGACCAAACATGCCTAAGTTCCCTCAAAGTCCTTATTCCACTAAAGTACAATATAGAAAAAATTAATGAAAACAGCAGCAAGGACTTAGTTTTCAAAAGGCTCATAGATTTTGCAGAGGTAAAAAACATTACAAAAAGCTAAACCTTGTCCTCTGTCCTTACCAATGTGTCTGATCTGCAGAGTGGTAACTGCTTCACTTTTGGGAAGATTCTGCTTGTGCATGGTTTGAGAGGACTGGCTAGGGCTGGACAGATGAAGAAAAAGCAAAACAGAAAAACCAACCAACCAACCAAAAAAATAGCTATAATTTTTTTTTCTTTTCTCTGAAAAGAAAATTCAACTTTTTTTTCTCCCAACTAATTTGAATTTTTCAGCTTTCCCATCCCACAGGCACTGCACCTTTTAGAACTAGAAAGTAAACAAAAGCTACTGGTTCAGCAGGAAAACAGGCAAACTGGCCCTTTGTCCCTTCTCACCCCAAAACAACTTAATACAGCTCTGTTTAGAAGAAATCCAGTTCAATTTTTATATTCACACACTGTGATAAAGTCTGACTTTTTAAAAAGCATCGGTGTCAACCGAGTATTACTCTGGATTTGCTCCTTTGTAAATGAGATGAGACTCCAGCCCACTGTATAGGGTATAATTTCCCCCCTCCCCACGGTTAGTTATAGTATAAACATATCCTGCTTCTTTCATACAGCCACCTGCCATTTTTGCTTTATTGCTGCCAGAAGGTTTAAAGGCATGCTTTTAAATATCTTGAAAGTTTCCTGTTGATAAGAAAAGGTGGTTTTAGCACTTTTAAGTAAACAGTGACACGCAAACATCACAAATCATGCTTTTTGATAGAATCTACATTAGCTACATGAAGCATGAGGGACATGACTGTGGGGGGAAGAGGAAAAAAAAATCCTCAGTATCTGGCAGGGAAACCTAGCAAAAAAATTAGTTGTAAAATGTGGGCTGGATATCTACTGCTATATATCGAAACAATCAACCCAGAATTTGAAACAGTCTTTGTATGTCTTTTGTCTGGGTAACAGTCTTTGGGCAGTCCTGCAGGTGGGACAGATGGTTCTGCAGCAGATAACTAATACTCGTGAGCATTTTAATCTATTGAAATTCACAACTTGAAGGAGAAAAATACCTGTTGATGTCCAGGAGGACAAAAATCACTGTGACATGTGTTCTTGATTTCTGAAATTTTACTGCTATTTCTAGACAGCTGACATAGTGAAACTCAAAAATCATTGATGTGTGTTTAAACTCTTTCATACAAAAGAAGTCCATTCAACGGGCAGCAGATTAAAGCATTGGTGACCCAGAGAGAGAATGTTTATTATAAATCATGAGTGTAGTGCATGGATTCTGACTTTAAGTGTAACCTCCTGGTTGGGTATCCACAAATACACATTCTCTGTCAAGAATCACAAGCTTTGGGATGTCAACAGAGCACCAGATGCATGTTCTACACACAGCCCAAACTGACAAGTGGTAAATTTATAGCCTCTGTGCTTCAAATACTTCCTAGAAATGTACAAAGAACAATTAAATTAAGCCTCCTTGGGGAGAAGGAGAGTGGTGTGCACACACCAAAGAGACTATTCATTGCAAAGGACTTAAAGCACATTTAGTCTTCTCTCTGTCCATTTGAGAATTTTCCATGAGGAGCTTCCTATTTCTAATGGTGTCTTTCAGTATTTTTGATTCAGAATTTTTTAGCCTATGAAATATATATATTCTGATCTCCACTATTTTGGTTGAGGTTTTCTGGTTGGGATTTTATTCAGAATTGATTTGACTAGCTGAATAAAGCAGGATGGTTACTGTTTCTGAATGACATGACTAAAATATTACAAGCTGAGAATGAATACCACGTTCCTGTACTGAGGCAAGACTCTCATGCCTTTACTTTAGCAAAGGCAAAGCACATTCCTGGACGTTTTACTGGGAAAATAGCTCTACTTTGTGTTGAAAAGGCCTCTGCTGGACTAGTAGATCCTGTGTGGAGCGTCACACTCAGAGTTATAAGCAGATTGGACTAAATCAGCACTAAAAAAGGGAGGAATTTGTTCCTCTCATTTGATCGGAGTCAACTGTGGACTGCTGCCAAGGGTTCCATGTCCATCCACTTGCTACTCCTGCCTCATTCACATCTGATCCAGTGCCTAGAAGGCTCTGAATTGAGTTGGTTACTGGCTTGATGGAAATACTAGCCCATCAAGCCACACATGGTGAAGGTATGTGATTCATGGATGCAGCCCTGAAGGAAAAGTCGGGAGCGCAGCAGTGTGGAATGGCAAGAGAAGGCTCTCACAGCAGCAGTCTTCAGCTATGCCAAATAAAATTCAGCATTAAATCTGTGCTCTGAGGCTGCAGGTCTCTCAGTGCCAGAGACATCCATAGAGCCCACTGTGCCCTCCACCCTCCCTGATTCACAGCCCTTGCCTACACATCCACTCCTTTCCACTGTTTTTTTGATCCTTGTTGGAGTCTGTCATCATCCACTTCAGCTTAATAACCCAGTGGCAAGTTATCAAGCTGGTTTTGCTAGGCTTGTTTCCTGGGCTTTTTAAGGGGTCCTGTGGTCATGTGTGCTGACACATGAAGATGTGGGGATGGGGTAGTGAGGAGAAGGCGAATTGGGGAGCTTTTAGCAACACTGAGTTGTTAGAAACTCTGTTAGAGGAGCCTGGATTTGGACAGCTTGAAAATCAGAAAAATGTCCATTTCCAGTGCATAAAATTCACTACACAGAGGTAACACTTTCTTCTTCCCCAAAGCTCAAAAAGGTGGGGGAGAGAAACCAAGAAAAGCATGGCTTATTTACTTCAAAAGGGATTTTTAAAGGATGGATGGATGGATGGATGGATGGATGGATGGATGGATAAGGTTTTTGGTTATGTGGCTAAATCCAGTTTAGATAAGCACTGGGTGAAGTTCTAGGAAATGTGAAGAGAGGTCAGCTAGATCATCTCCTGTGGTCTTTTCAACTCTACATTTGGATGACTCAAGCACTACTGCTTTATCACAAGTTCCAAGAGATAAACTTAATTTTTCAGATATCAAGATAGTTTAATTCATAGAAATGTATTCAGAACAGCAAAATACAAAGATCGAGCTATCCATGTGTAATTCAAGCAGCATTTGCTCATATAACTCATTCATCTGGACAATTTACAAAATTGGCCTGTCTGCAATCCTATTTGCATGATAACAACAGCTGACAAAAGTTCTGGGAGCAGGAAGGATGGCTCTGTGATGAAGGCCTGGAGCTAAGCTAGGCAGTCAAAACCATACCTTCTAATGGGGTGAAAAAGGATATTTTGCATGAAGAGCAAGCAGATACATCCAATGCCAAGAGTCCAAATCTACCCTTCTTATACTCAGGAGGTCTAAAAACATCCCTACACTTGGGAGAGAGAACATGAAACTGGGAGGCAGAAGGTATAAGAGGCCCTGCACCTCTGCCTGCTGAAAACTGACCACAGCCCCAAACCAGCCCAAAACCCAATCCTATCCTGCCCTGACTTCTATTTCCTTGTCCATTACCCTCTTCACCCCTAGGGGCTGGCAACAGAGGATTGAGGACAATGAGATGGAGAGGATGAAAATTCCTTGTGCTGTCTTTACTATCAAAACAACAGTTTTGGGAAACTACAGCCTCAGCCAAGGGCCCAAACCTGTAATATAAATTAAGTAACAACATTTAAATGACAACAGTTAAACAACAGGAGTGTCTTCTTTTTATTTACGTGGAGGTACCGTCAATTTGCACAAGAGTAATTCAGGAAAATTTGGGTTAGGGTAAGACTTTTCAAGCTGTCATACAAAAAATATTATTGGAAGATTGAGATATGTCTCCAGTGGTGGGGGTAGAATATTTATCTTTAACAGGAAAATGTTGGATTTGCAAGGTTTTTTTCTTTTCTTTTCTTTTTTTTCCTCCCCTGTCTCTTCAAAAGATAAAAGGAGAAAGTTCCAGCTATAAAAGGCATTTGTCAAGAACAGCCATCGGCCAGCACCACAAATGAGCAACTCCAGTGTGAAAACACTTTCAAAGTTCTAAATGAGTTGTCCCTGTGGTAATAAAGAAAGGCTGTTTTACAGCATGACAGTATGTAAGACAGCATTGTCAGCTATAGTTTATTTAAAGCACAAGGCCTGTAACAGGAAAATAATGACTTTAATAAAATTTACTATTGACTTTGTAGGCTAAAATCTTTCTGTCATCAGGAATACAGAAAAACAACCTGCCTGAAAGCCCTTCACTTAAATATATTCCTTTAATATTTCAAAGCAACTTGTGATTTTTTTTTTAATATACATGCTACTTCAAAAGATACTGTAGTGGGGTGGAAATTAGTATTTTTAATAGAAAGTTGGAATTGCTTACATAAGGGAAAAACTGGTAATGACCTATGACACTGTCTACTGAAAGCAACATTTGAGGAAGCTGCAAAAGCAGTTAATGCAATTCCTTGAAAAGCTGTATAAAGCTATGTCACAAATGAATGATTTATAAATTACTGAACGTCCTTCTCATCCAGAGGATATCTTTTAATCATGTGCTGTAGTTTTCTCCGAGTGAACTCCAAAGAGCCTGCTGCAGAGATACACAGAAATCTGCAGCATGTTAACAAGGTTGGGGTCATTTCGAAGAATTGTGGGGGGAGCAAAAAAATAAAAAATCCTCACATTCGGTATGATTTTACTTTGGAACCAATTTGATTAAATGCACTATGGCTTGCTGGTAGGGTGTGAAAGGTCATGCCTTTTATATGAAAAACTGCAGAATTTTCATTCCTTTAATGGTTTTTTTTTACATAGTTAAAATAAACTGTGGTAAAAAGTTTCCCAACAGCGTATGACAGCTCAATTTAGAGGTGAAACCTTTTAATAAAATCTCGTGAAATGAATGCTTTGGTTTATGCACTCTGTTTGTGTTTCCCACTGGAGTGCTTAGCATTGTGAAGCCGTGGTTTCTTTCTTTGCTGCTGCAGAGCAACATCACGAAGGAGAGTCTGGAGCTTTGGAAAAGGGAAGATGCAGCTTAGCTGTGGTAAAATTGTTGACGGAGGAATCTTAATTTACAGAGAAAATGCTTTCCTCTTGACTTTAAAAAAATGCTATTGTGCATTAATTTACATTGCAGATAATTAATTAAAAATGAAGAAAAATATTCCACAGAGGCTTTTTAGAAAGGACTCTGGGGTCCAGAAATAGTATTAAGAGGGGAACCAATTAAAGATTTATCTGAGAATGAATAATTTTGCTAGGACTTTGGCAGTGGAACTGGCTGAAGTCACATTTGTTGTAGCTTTGCCTTGTTTCATGCACATCCATAAAATCCTCCTTATGTTTGCTAAGGGACAGACATATCAAGGAAGAAGTAATCTTTCCATACGGAAGCATGTTGCCTGTCTTTTCTAATATGCTGCATAAATACCACCTAAAAAAACCGTGGCAATATGTTTCCTAAATACCCAAAATTGTAACCATGCATTTCATAGCAAATGTAATTCATTCTCATGTTTAGAAATGCAGAGTTCACGCACTGTTTGAGAACTGGGGTGGCAGAAAGGGTGAAGATCAGAGCAGGACCAAGTCTGACAGAAACAATCTCTTACTCCATACGAATCATACTGGCTCAGCCTCTCCATACACTGAGAGCTGCCAAGAACCAAACATCCCATATAATATAAATCACTGGGAGGAAGTATCCCATTGGACGAATTCTGAGCAGTCCCCAAAGCCACAGTCCTGCCAGGGTGTTGTTGGTTATAAAGCAATTGTTATTTTAGCCTTCCATAGTGGCCTGAGCAGCTTTGCTGTAGTATTGGCCCTCAGTTTATATGTGCACAGTTGCATGATGCATGGTTTATCTTCCTTCCTGGGTTTCTGCAGCTGGGAACACGGTTCTTCTTGGCATGCTGTGGTAGCCTTTTCTAATTTCACACAAAATTTCGTTAACTTTTTTGCCCTGGTACACCGGGACATACTGGTACAAAGTTAGGTTCGCCTCTGTCGATTGCCTTCATTTGGCAGTTGTCGCCAAGATTTTTGGGGTTTGCTTCAGGGTTAGGTTAGAAGAGAGACTCTCAAAATATTTGGGATTTTATACATCTCTTTGTAAATATCAAGGTCACTAAGAATGAATTACTACCCCTAAGTGCTCAGCTGGCTTTGGCCCTGTAAAGAATATAGGAACTAGAAGAGTTGCAAAACCTTATTTTTGTATTACCACTCAGAGAATCAAAAGTAAGAGGAAATGTGAACTAGCACTTACAAATATTTAACCAAATTTTTTAAATAAATTGTTAAATACAGTGCAGATTTTCTAGGTGGTGCGGGAGGGGAAAGGGAGACTAAAAGTCTCTCTTAAGATAGACACTTAAGGTGTTGCTCCTTCACTTCCTCTCCCATCCACTTTAATCCCCCTCTCAAGCCGTGGCACTAAGGACTTAGCTTGGGAGTGACCCAATGTAAATGATGTGCTTACACGTGATCTGTTGCAGGAATAGACCTCAGGCCTGATATTTAAATCGGTATTTCACTTACTTCTGAAATAAGATGTTGAATCCATTTTTAAAAGACCCACTTTTCAAGCCATATCAGCCCTCAGAAATTTCTATCCTCTTTTGTAAGAAATGCTGAGAGCTCATTGCTTGGAGAAAAAATCAGGACTAAAGAATCTCAGCCTAAGTTTTGGAGCATGTCTTAGACTCAAACTTTTCAAAGTCTAGCCCTCACATTTTATTCAAACTGCAAGAGGATAGTTTTATTAATTTCAGCTGGAGGTTATTTTGTCTTTTATCTTATTTTTCAAGGCATGTATGAGCAGAGGGAAAGACTTCAAATCTGTACCTCATCAACTTTAAGAACTTCTTTTTTTTTTAAGGCAGGATTCATATAATGTAGAACACAGGACATTTATTCATTAAACTCTTCCCTGGGGTCCCAGAAACTCCAGTCTTCCCCCCATATACTGGGTAAAGGGAGGCAGATCAGGCAAGACAAGGGAAAAAACCCAGTCGTTTTCAAGAAGACCTTATTACCATTTAAGCCTTTTAGGGGAGTATCTGCTTCATTTTGTGGTTGTTCTCTTTGCACTTTTCTGACATTGCTTTGCTGCTCAGTAAAGAAAGCAGCAATTACGGACTGCAGAAACCATATCACCTCCAAAATAAAAATTAACATCACTTGACAAAGATGTGCCATGTCAATAGTGCTTTCTAATGAGCAACCAAAAATAAAGCGTAGTCCTGAGAGGTGAAATAGGATGCCCTGGTTCCTTCTATCCATGCCTTCAAAGCCTGAAAAATAACTAATGGCTTTATGTCATAATAACTGCATGTGAGACATCTGAATTTTCTAAGGTACTGGATGGCTTAATTCAAGTACATATGATCTTTAAATGTTTTCTGCTTTGAGGGATGACACAGGTAATTAAGGAGACATAGAGATGGGTGTTCTGCTGGACCTCACACTTGCAAACATGAAAAATTGGTTAGGAATGAGGAAGTCAGGGGCAGCCTTCACTGCAGGAACCACGAGATGTTGAAGTTAAGAATTCTGAGAGGGGAATGAGGCAAAAGAGCAGGATCACACCACTGGGTTGCTAAAGAGCAGATTTTGCCTTTTACGAAGACCTGCTTGGAGGAATCCTATTGGATGTGGTCCATGAGAGAAAAAAGGTCCAGGGAAATTAGTTGATTTTGCAGAGTCACTTCTACCAAACTCAAGAACAGTCCATCCCAAAGTTCAGAAAATCAAGCCACGGTGGCAGGAGGCCTGTACGGATTAAGAAGAAGATAAAACTCACAAAACTCAGACATGAGAAGGAAGAATGCAGGAGGTGAAAGCAAGATCAGAAGGAATGCACAGACTCAAGTGTGCCAAGATGGAAAAGCCAAAGGCTAATTGGAGCTGAATATGGGTATACAAAAAGTGAAAGGAAAACCAGTGGGCCCAATGCTGAATGAGTCAGGAGCCTGGTGACAGGGTTTATGGAAAAGGCTGAGGTCCTCAATGCCTTGGTCTTGACTGGTAAGGCCTCACTTCAGGGATCCCAGTCCTCTGAGACCTGTGGGAAGGACTGAAACAATCCTGATTTACCCTGAGGGAAGGGGGGACATCATTAAGATGTATTTGAAGAACCCAGGCATATACAACTCCATGGTGCATGATAGGATGCACTAAAAGAGCCAAGACAAAGGCTTCAGGCAAAGCCACCTCGAGCTGTAGGCCATTCCCCACAATGGGGTGAGAGGGGTGTTCAAAGCACTAAGAGTTCCTCACAGACATTGAGCTGTTGGGACAACACAGTGTGCAGAAGCTTCCTGTTTGATGGCAACACTTCCAAACACAGACTTCAGAACAGTTCAAGCTGCAGCTCTGTCTGCCTTTGCCCTGTGCTGTATCCTATGTGGAGAGAACTCCAACCAGCAAATAGAGATGCCCTAAAACAGATAACATCACAGCTTCTCGTAACTGGTTGGTTACAGCTGTCTGTAGCAAACTCAGACACTGTAGAAGAAAGTTGTTTTCAGGAAAATCCTGCTTGTCTAGGTAATTTTTGAGAAAACTTTTACTTTTCAGTGGGTGTGCTGCCTTTTCATTTTTTTGAATCTGTTTTGCAACTGAATAATAAACTGAAAAATGTTGATTCCATTGTGTTCTACAATCTCAATGACCAAAGCATAATGCATTCCTTTTTCCCTCAAACCGTTTAAGAGCCAGGTAATTTGAACAATTCTAGCATCTTCGTTGCTTTTGTACTCACACAGTAAAACCCAAAATTATGCACAAGATTCATCAAAGCTGAGCTGTGTTGCTAAGAAGTGTGTAACTCAGATATAGAATGAGCCATTTAAAGAAGTTATTGACGCCAACATTAAATTTACAATTATTCATAAAAGAAAACCATTTGAAGAATTCCCCATGCTGCAAGTACACAAAATAGTTTGCTACGCATAAGAAGTTACATTTATTAATAGCCTTTTTTGCCAGAATCTCATTTCACAAAAGGAAACTTCATCCTCCAATGGGAATAGGAATCACATGAACGTCACAGATGCTACAAGTTTATTCACCATAACAAAAAAAGACATTGAACTATCGGATAAAAATGATGTTTCAAAGTAGGCAGCTGTCTAGAATGTAGGACACAAGGAAACTTAGATGTAAAAAACTTTTGTAATTAATCAACATTATTAACTACACCTTTTCTTTCCCCTCCTTGGGTTCATACATACTGCTAGAAATGCTTCATGCAAATCTTGTTTCGGTAACATTTAATTTATGTTACTATGCTGTCAAAATTCCTTTATTGATGATGTTTCACTTATTCCCTTGTATAGTGTGCAGATATCTCATATATAGGTCCTTAGATTTCAGCCAGCTGGGCTACTACCCTATTTAGAAACTTTTTTAGAACTATCCTGGTTATCCTGAACACAGTTTTCATGTGGCACTAGGGATGGGCCACCATCACCACCTCCCTTTTTTTTCAAAGTAATCTCTGTCAAAGCCTTCTAAGAAATAAGGAATTCATAGTTTCTGCTTTGAAGTAGTCCTTCCATAACAGGCTTACACCCTTCAAACATTACCAGCTTCTAACTTCTTTTGCTGGCCTGGAGCATGCTCAGGCATCTTCCGTCCAGGGCAGGATCTTGAAGACCCCAAGAGAGAAGACCAGAACCACACTGTCCTTAATTTTTGCAGTCCATACAAAGCATTCAGGGATCAGAGTCTAAAACCATTGGAAAAAGACTGCAAGTATGGCTCTGGGGTAGTATAAAAAGGCACCTCTGTAAAGTTAGAACACCCTTTTCAATATGTGTTCACATCATTTAGTGATAAACTTTTGCTTAGAAAAATATAGGTCTGTGGTTCTGCAGCGGTTATGTATGAGTATCCAATTAAAGAAATTATGCCTTCAAAATACGTACATCTGAAAAACTCAGAACTAGTGAATAGACTAGAATAATAAATAAAATCTGATACTTGGTAAACTCTGGTTATGGTTTATTGCCAGCATAGGCAAGCAGTAGCCCTAGCCTATGCTCTGATTTTCTATTAGTGGTTAAAGTCCATTAAGCATACTCCAAAACATAACCCAGTTTTGCTTCATCTGGGGGAAATAGAATTCTATGGTTGGAGACCTCTCCATAGTGTAAACCATGAGGGGCATGGACTGGGATTTCCATCTCAACCCACTCTCCTGGTCAGGACTCAAACCCTAATGCAGATGCACCAAGACACAGTTCAGGCCTTTAGATATCTTCTATTACACCAGGAACTGCTACTTTCATCTGAATTGAGGTTGTTCAGTCTGCAGTTAAGGGAACCTTGACAGACTCATGCTGACCTTTACAGCTCTAACTTGGATCTTAGGGTGCTTGTGACCTAAAAATCTGCCTCTGAATGCTCTGGCCTCAGGAGGGCTTTCCCTGACTCGTGTTTATATTGGTATTCATAGTCCAACTGTAGTACTGTCAGGTGAATTCTCTGCTCTTACATTAAGCATATATTTTCTTTCTTCTTTCACTACCATCTCCATAACAGCTCGTCCTCAGCCTATTCCAGGACTTAGCCAGGCTGCTTAAAGGGTGGTCAAACAGACTTATTTTGGTGGGGATGTCCATTTTATTTACTGTCTAATGCAAAATAATCCACCCCCCCACCCTTTTTTTTTTATTCCAATATCAGTTTTATTCACCAGGTCAAGCTGTTCTAAGACCTGCATTCAAGCAACTCACAAGAAGATGAAAATGGCAGAGCAGGCATATGAATCTGGCTTCTCACAGCAGATGGATGTCTTAACTACTGACTCTTCTGAAATGAATGAACTCTGTTCTCTTCTTCTTCCCACTCTCGCTGGAAATTAAAATCTGGACCTGTGAAATTTTTTCCAATTAAAATTCCAATGATTTTGGCATGTTCTAACAAAACCATTGCATCAAAACTGCCTTATACATAATTGGTTGAGCCAACAGATGTCACATTATGGCTTAAGCCCTCCTGAGCAATAAGGATCAGAAAGTGGCATTTTTAATAAAAGAGCTTTTTCGTCAGTAAACCCGAGACATGACCAGTAGATAGATTAATGTCTGTGTGCATCCAAGTTGCCCACAGATGGTAGAATAATCTTGGACTGGCTTCCTTGGGCAATGACTTGAGATTTTCTTCCTAAAACATTTTTCTAAAAGCCATTAAGATCTGTCAGATTAAAATAAAATCTGCAATGCCTTGAGGAGTCAGCAAAAAACCACCAAAATTATAAAATTAATTCCTGTTTATATGTCAAGCTCAACTCTAACTTCGTTTTCAAAATATAACCAGTAGCTAATTTTCCAGTAACCACTTTTATAGGCACTTGATGAAAATACATTCTATAATTACAATAATATTTCCAGTATATGCTTATTTAACATTTTCAGGTATCTTATCACACTTTCAAATAATTTTTGATCAAGACTTAAAATGCAATAACACATTGTGTCCAAGGACATGTTTGATCACTTGATGTCATAATTTTGAGAAATGTCACTTATGTTTTGGAAGCAAAAGATGGTACCTTGCTTCTCATTGTCTTTGAGCAGATATTTAGTCTATTGTATAGCCATGTGTACAGTCATTCCCATGGGATTTCAGACCATTTTCCTTTTTGGCTATTCCTACCCTGGCATGCTGCGTGCCAATTCAACCTTGTTCTATTTGCATCCATGTGATAGGATTGATCATGCAGGAAGTGTGTTCCCATAGTGGAGTAATTTTTATAGGGCTAACAATAGTGCTGTATTAAACTCATCTGAGAGGCAGGGAAGGAAAAACCCTCCATGATTTCACTTGCCAGTCATGCCAAAGAATTAATTCTAAAAATTAAATTAATTTACATAAACCCCATCTCTCCCTGCTATTTTTTGTGATCAGCATTAGATTATTTGTTATACTCTGTTGTCAGATGTCACTGGCAATGTACCAGCATCAGAGACTGGCTGTGCTTCCAGCAGAAGGAAGTTTGGTAACCTTGACAAATTTTCGCCGGTTGCCTTTACAAGAATTACATGCTACTATGGCCAGAACAAGCAGCGAGCTGTGGCACATTTTGTTGGAGGCTTTGATGCCTATCCTCATCCAGAATAGGAGGTAGCAGACGATTTTTGCAAGCCACATATTAAATATATATATATAATGCATGTTGTCTTAGTTACATGTATTAGGCTGTATACACAGATCAAAACTGATGCTTGTGAAAGCCTCCAGAACAAAGAAAAGAGAGTTAGAGAAGGTGGAACAGTTTTCTAATGTAAGTTGAAAAAGCATCAGATAACCTCAGGAATAATGGTAAGTGTCTGAAGCCTGGCCCAGAGTACTCAGAGGATCAGAACTCAAGCAGGAGAATTTTAGTGATCCACAGGCTTCTAGCACAGAGGCTGATAACACACTAAGAGTCTTCAGAGAGCTGTAGCCTGCCTAACACTCACAGGAAATAAAAACTGCTCACCACCTCCCATTCAGGATGACCACAGGGAGGAACAGGAGGATGAAGATCAGAATGACCACTTGTGCAGTTTTTGCAGTTTTACTTGGCATGTGAGAGTGTCTAAAACCCTCTTCTCACCTTGGCTCTCCCAACCTGCGGTTCATCCAACCAGGAGGACATTTTCCCTTCTGGGGTGGGGTTTTATTTCCTCTCAATATTCAAGCCTAGATGAAAAAGTCTCCCCTTCAAAAGTTCAGTCGAAACCAATGCCTTTCAAGAGAAAGTCATTTCAGCTTCATGAAGGAGTGGAGGGGTTTTTTTAAGGAAAGCTTTGGGTTGAAAAACTAACAGCCAGCTCTAGATCATACCACTTCTAAGCCGCAATGCAGCCACGTAGTGCTGAAAAGCTAATTGCTCATAAAGTTGAACACTCCTTTACATGTGCTACTGCCACATCCTTCGCCAAACTTCAAAAGAAGGGGCTTGGAACTGAAGACGGCCTCTAAACTCTTAAACCCTTCTTTCTCTGTTCAGATTTCTTTTACAGTCTGCACAGGAGAGTTATTATATTTCTCCAACTGACAGCAAAGACTGAGCCAAAGTCTCCTCCTTCTCTTGATTTACAGGAATATAATAATTCTCAAGTCAACTGAGCTAAAACTGGTGTAAACAAGAAGAACCAGGCCCCCAGGAACAGAAGTACTGCAGGAGCAGTCATCACTTTTAAAACATGGCAACATTTCAGAAAAGCACTGCAGATGCTTTGGCTCTGTCCCTCATTCAAGCTGAGCATTGCTTTTTGCTGCTGCACTTTGCTTATTTCTACCAAGTCTCTTTAGGCATTCATGCTAATACCTTGTACTTGATAGAAGATGAGTGTTTTATAATTAAGCACACATACATGAAATACCCAAAACTACATTAAGCCTAAACACATTTTCAAAAAGTTGTAAAATACTCTTGCCAGATTCTATACTCTCAAATGGATTAATCTGAAAAACAACTGGGACTCAATTTAGACCTTCCTGGCAGCAAGCAGGAGAAACGTCAAGCTCAATATTTTACTTTATTGAAGACCCTCTTAGGAGTCCATCAGAAAGAACTCTATCTGCCTGGTAGCCAGTGATCAGTGGGAAGTAATATTTAGTTTATTAATGTGGCTTTGATTTTTTTTTCACACTGTTGATGAATAGTAGTAAACTAAGACCTTGATCCAATTTCCCCTTCTCCCTTTCTGCAGAAAAGGCAGTGAAACATAGATAAAGTTAGCAAGATCTTGCGTAATATCAAAGTGCATTCGGTAGGTCCCAAGTTAACCAGACACACAGTTTATTTGTACACTAGGATGTCTGCATTAAGACATATGCACAGAAAATGAACACAATTTAAGAGACCCTGTGCTGAAGTCAAGGTTAATTTTGAAATAACCCTTCAGTCTCAAGGCAGCGGTATGGATTAGTAAGTGTTTGTGTTGCACAGAAGAGTGGCTTTCACTGGTACTTGACAGTACAGGTAAACCACTGTAAAGTTCTGACCATAAATAGGCTGCAGCTTAGTTACCAGTGATGGATTTTAAAAATAAAAGGAGTCAACACAAAAGGCAGAAACTTTTTGCCATGTTTTCTTGTCAATAAATCAGAATGAATCACAGATTCAGGCAAAGATGCTGTCTCAAATGTTATGATTCATGTCTCCCACCACATTACATTTGACTTATGCTGTTATTTGTGGGGTTTAAGGTTGTGTTGCTGGGGAGTGAGAATATGGTGGGACTAAAACAACTGACTGAGGTAAAACTCATGTGGAATAAATACTCAGAGCTTGAAAACACAGCAGAAAGTAAAGGTAAGAACTCTTGACTAATCCTCTGTGACAGTGAAGCACATATGGAGTTCCTGACTTCCAGTGATGACTTCAGTGGGGCCCTGGAATGCCTAACTGCTATTGGCAGAGGTGTAAACACTTCACAGGCCATTCCACATAATTAAAAAGCTAACAGGCAGGCAACTAATGTTGTAGAAAAATCTTTAGACTGATGCTCTGGCCTTCAGCAGAGAGATATTTCACTGATAATGTCTGGCTTGCATAAACACTCACACCATGCAGATTCAGTTTCCTGTGCCTTGTTGTGCTTCCACTCCATGCTATGGGTTTTGATGGGATTTGATTTACCTTTCACTAAGGACAAAATGAGGAAGAGTATTGGTCCTAAGGAAAAGCTTCCATAACTTTTACCACTTGCAGTAGCAAATGGGAACTTGGAACACAGCCTACAACAGTGTGGGCAGGCAGAGACCAAGAAGAGACAGAAGAAGTGGCGTATGTGCCAACATCTGTGGAAAAGTAAGCTAGCTCCACTAAGGTTTGGGATTTTGCAATGATCTCAATAAATGAGGAACTGATCCCAACAAAACTGGAAGATATGATACATCTACAAGGAAGTGAAGCAGAAACAACCACTGGCCAGTGAACTTAGAAATACAGATATTACTGTACAAAAAAAAAGAAAAAAACAACTTACGGAAGTAGAGCAGTTGTTCATGGCACTTGAAATACCCTTATGAGTATGAAATCTGTAATGATAAGGAAGACAAAACATTAATTTTAATTGTATTAATGTGTCCAAGTCTAAGCAATTAAGCTTGTTTCCATCCTTCTCTCCGTTTGGAAGAGAGCAGAAGTTCAGGAAAAAATGAGTGGTTGCAATGATTTATTGACCACTGGTGGCTTAAGAGGATGTCAGAAACACTTATGGTTTTTGTCTCAAAACTAGGAAACAACAATTAGACTGTGTAATACAAGTATCTGCATAGACAAGGAATCACTTTATCACATATGATAAGCATTGAATAAAATATTTAGGAAAGGTGGTCCTAACTCTGACCTCTGATTCAAGAAGTGGCGTGCCCCTTTGAAAAAGTGGATTATTCCTAAAGGAAAAGTGTGATCCTTACTGAATTTTTCTTAATATTAGAGGGGATACAATTTGAAGAACCAAGATGTAGAAGTTCAAAGTGCTCAGAAAAAGAAAACCAGGTCTACTTTCAGTGGTAAAATGGAACTCCTTTTCCAACAATATTTTAAGATTGTTTTATTCCTTCCCCTGTTTTGTGGGGGCTGCTATAGGACGTCTGTTACTTAAAATGGCTACCTCCCTTATTAGATATTGGTAGCTCTAATAAAATTGTGTTTATCCACAGATATATAAAACAAACAGCATTTTTCTGGTATTTATATATAGTATTTACAAAAAAGGTTTCCAGTGTGGAAGTCAATCCAACCTAATCACAGATTTTCTGTCACATTTACCTTAGTACCAGGACTCCTATCCATCTAGGAAATTATTTCTTGTAGAGATACAGGGCCAAATTCTCCTGTCAATTACACCAGTATGCACTTGGAGTGCCTCCAAATTAGCTAAAAATCAACAGAGGTAGCTTAATATGTTCTGGTGTAAATCAGAAGAGTATTTGGCTTCTGATCTTTTGATAATTATTCAAGAGTAAACAGCTCTCAGTTGCATCACAGGAAAGCCCTGGAATGTGAAATATCAGAAAATTGCAAATACACTAAAACCATAAAATGAAAATGCGCCCTTCTTTATGTTCCACCCATTGTCATTTCTTGCAGAATACTCCTTTGACCATTGACCTGCACTATGACACCCCCAGGATGCTGGTTTATTACGTTTGGTACCTTGCAACTGCCAGTGCATTATGAGATAAGAGTTTGTAGCAACACATGGCAATAGGGGATCTGTGTGCCCATGCTTCATTACTTCTTGACCTTTCAGATGATACCCAATTGAAAAAGGATCAGCTTTTACATCTGGCAAAAGCCTAATTTACTAATGTGCTGTCCTCCTGAGTCACTGCTGCAATACGTCTGCTGAACTTGGATATCTTGACCCCTCTTAGTTCACTGTTGCTCAGTTATTTACTTTTGACATGCATGCATAACCTTGGGGTTACTGTGGAGCTACAAAATTTGGGGTAGAGGCATGAATGGACTTCATATTTGAAGTGAAAGCAAACCAATGATGGATTTTTAACCCAAAATTCTCAAGGCAATCATTTACCAAAAAAAAAAAAAAAAAAAAAAAAACCTTAAAAACAAAACAACAAAATAAACACCAGAAAAACCCCATAACAGAAGAGGAAACAAAAAAACCCCAAAACCTCATACACTGCCAAGAAACTTAACTTGGCTCAGAGCCTAGGCATGTAAATTAGGTCATTGCTTCAGAGTCTTCTTCCCACAGTACCTTCAGAAGAAAGGAATTGTAAGTTCCACGTCCCACCTGCCCCATCAACCCTCTGACCCCCCACTGTGTTTGCATCTTCAAAAAAGAGAGTTATCTAAACTGGACCAGGCATGAACCTTGACTTTTACTCTCATTAGAAATGCGTATTTTCAGTTAATATTTTCTTCTATTATTTTAACTCATCTCAATTTCTGAGCTCCAGTTCACTTCTTAAACCACAGAAGTGTTGGTGCAGAAATGGCTGCACAGGAGTGAGGATATGGGAGGGAAAACACAGGGTTGTGGCAATGTCAGTCTGTATTGGCTCAAAGTCACAGTGGCCACAAGAGAGTGTTTCATAGAAAACATATGTAATGAGAGCAAAAGAAACTATTTTCTAAAAATTAAATGTCATCATGTGATCACATATTAATTTTGCTTCATTATTAGCCATCTGCTTCTTCTAAAAGTTGCCCATTTCAAAGCTTGAAGCTATTAACCACCAAATTTTATTTCTGCAATGGATTCATCCTCCCAGCTTTCTCTTGTACACATAATACTGTGATCCTACCCCGAGTATCTGGAATACTGTAACACAGACTATAACATATAAGAAATTATTGTAGAGAATACTTTTTTGCATGATAAGAACTCCAGTGAGCAGTGTAGCCTTGTCTCTTCCCTTGCTCATTTTTTTTTTCTTGCCTGTTTTTAAGGGTGGGATTTTTCACGGCTGGCTGGTATGGTGTGAACTCAATCCCTTTTCTGAAAACTTGGGCATGAGTGACTATCCCATGGTCTCCAGTACAGCTGCTTTCTGTGCATGTGCATATTGAGTCTGATCAGGTCCTCAGCCAGCAACATTCTCAGACATGATCTCTACTGTTAGGTTTGAAAAGCTTAGCCTGCTTGGCTTCCTTATAATGGGATTTAGTCAGTTTTGCCTCAGTAAACTGGGACAAAACCAACAGCTGGTTGGGAAATAGATCTTTCAGTGTCAGAAATCACTTTACCAGTAGCAGTTACCAATGCATAAATTACCAGTCAGCTTTCAACCTAGGACTGGTCCTTCCAGACTTAAGAGAGGGCAAGTCCCAGGTTAGCCTCCACCACAGCTTTTTATTTGGGAAACCAAGAGGATGGAGAGGACAGAAGCATTAACCCCATGCTAGTGCCAGCTATTCCACCACACATTCCCACGTCCTTCTAAACGGTTTTGTTTTGTGCATTGTGATGTTTTAATCGGTAGGCAAGGTGGGTTCTACCTTCAGTACATGCTTTGCAAACACCCAAGTTTCTTTCTTTGAATAATATGTCCCAGATGAAAAAGGTCAAAATCAGGTTCATCTGCACTTTGAAAACAGTTCTGTGATTAACAAAGTTTGCTGACAATTCCTCTGATATCTCCAGAGCCAAAGGTGGGAAGTCTGGATTTCCCCCAGGAAAGATTTTGCAAAAGTCCTCTCAGATAAGGAAGGCATCCTGCTCCCAGTAGTCACACACTCTCAAGGCTTTAAAAGTGGACAAAGAAACAAGCAGCTTCCTCAAGACAGGTTGAGAATACTATGGGAATGATTTCTTGTCATCTGCAAAAGCAAGTTTTGCTTTCTATCTTCATGACTCGTTCACAGAGATGTTCACCATCCATTTCAGCACCGTCTACATTCCATGCAAAGCTGCCATCGTATGGATACAGCTAAAAATTGACTAAACTGAAATAGAGAACTGTGAGTGTAAGCTGCAGAAAAAGTGGGAAGAAATCACAAGGTATCTAAAATTTTCTGAACCAATTGTACTGGGATTCTCGCATGCTAAAGCTCGTAATTTGGCAGCGCAAAAACTATAGTCCAGGAACAAATGTTGAACATCCCTATCAACTATTTCTCTTTGTTTGGGATCCATGAAAGCAAAGTTAATAGAAAAGAATGAAAGTGAAGGCCACGTAGGAAAGAATATGCTGAACTGGTTCTGCAGGCAAAAAAAAAGGCTGCCCCACGTATTCTTAGAGAAGTGTTGTATCTATTCTCGTAAGCATTGCCATTTCACAGAGATGGAGACCACACATTTAATTCTTTTCTATAGGTTTTTTAAAAGGTGGTTTCAAGCTACTCTCTGAGGAGCAGAGCTGGTTAATTGTAGCCCTGCTGGATTCCACATATCACAAAGGGCTCAACAAGAGCTAAAGAAAGAGAGTTTAATCAGATCTGGAAAAGATGGTTCTTAATGGAAGTGAATTCTGCAGAGGATGATAATCATTAAAACTGAGGAGTTAATCAAAAATCCTAAAACAAGAAGGGAAATTTGAAACATCCACGAAGCATTATCCCTCCTCCAACTCAGATCCTCTTAAAAAGTAGGTGAAATAAAAAAAGAGCACAATTAATCAAATGTTTTAAAAGCAAAACACAAAACGGTCATTTCTCAGTCACCTCCTCAGCCACAGAAAAGGCAAAGATCTTATTCCTGAGTCAGAATCACAGGACAGGTTACTGCATGGTGATTACTTTGAGATGGTGATTAAAGGAGTAATTTAAAACACTAGGATTACTAAAGGAAAGGGGAAGTAAAAACTGCCTTGGGAAAATTATTCCACATCCTCTACAAAGAAGGAAAATAACCTATCCTTGAATGCCACTCTGGAGGACATAATTAAAGAGGAATGAGAACTCCCTAACAAAGGAAAGTGTTTTAATGGGGCAATGCATGAAACACTGTGCCATAGAAAGGGAAAAGCCAGAGTGTGTGGGTGTTGGGGAGGGGGCGGGTTCAGTTCCAGCTCCAAAGGCAAGCTGTGGCCCCAGCAAACGAGGGGGGAGTCCTTCCGGCACAGTATCACTGCCCTATATGCCCCTTTAACAAGGAAGTGAAAGACACTTCTGAGACTAAATGATGAGACTGCAGCTGCTTCTTTGCTGACACCCTTCTTGGCCACCTGCTTTGCCGAGATATTTTAGCACAACATCATGAGATAAAAGAATGAGCTTGTGCTAAGCTTAAACATGCTAAGTCACTAAAATGTAAAATATTTTTGTCCCCAGTTACCAGTACTAATGGCTTCCTGTCTTCTACAGCCCTATTGCTTTGATTTTTCAACCTTGGTTTTCAACCTTGCCCAGCTGGGCAAAGGCCAGTGCTGCAACTGGTCTGAATTCAGTGTTGACCCTGCTTGGAGCAGGAGGTTGGACACCTGAGCTCCTCCCCTACCTGAATGACCATGATTTTCTGTCTCTCTGGCTGAGGTCACTGTAAATTACATGGACTCACATTATAACACTGATTTTAGAGAAGATCTATGACAAGGTAGAAGGCAGTGCTAAAGGGATACAGTGCTCTTACTAACTTTTAAGTGTTGTTCAAAACATAGATGAAAAGACTTTGGACAAATTTCGTATATAGGAAAACATTTTGATTAAGCAAAACAAAAAAAGCATTTCCCCAGAGAGCAACAAAAACAGAAAGTTAAGGAAAATTCTTATTCGGGTGTGAAATGAGACCTAATTTAGAAGAAATATCCTTAAAATTGATGTCTTATATCTTGAAGCAGTAGCCCCAAATAGCAAAAAAGCTAATGTAAATCCTACATTACTAGGGTTAGGGGATTTTTGACCCTGCAAGTATACCATCTACCTCACAGCTGGTTTCAACCTGCATTTATTGTACATGACTATCACACCACTATTTAAGGTATTAAATTTCAGGCTGCAGTCTGAAACATGCAGTCTTGGGCCACAATAATCAATATAATGGCATCTCATCTTCATAATAAGATTTTTTTTAAGCTGCATACCTTTTCAACCCATTCAGCAGGCAATAGCTTCCATCAAAGAATTTAAACTTGCAGCCATGGCCTTAATCTGTTCCTCGGGAGCCCAAGCACTGTGGGGTTGCTCACTGTAAGGGCAGGTTCTGTAAACCACCACACTTTTCAAAATGTTTTGTCACACTTGCAGCACCCACCTCCACCACCCCAATGCTGTGCCCTGTGCCATGACAATCTGCACCAGGGGCAAAACCTATTTCTGCTCCCCAAGGCTGGGAACAGAAATGTCTCAGACACCTCTCTTCACGCTTACCCCCACCTGAAACTCTGCTCCAGCTGTTTGTATCTGTGGTATAGAGAACACCAGTCAAAGACACGGACTCATCTCCTGCAGACACTGTAAAACAGACTCTGCTTTTTGTCCTTAAGCAAGGAGATTGATATTACAGCACCTTTAGCAGCATTTGAGAGGAAGGGCCTCATACCCACAGTCTATAAACCCCAGTCACTTATCCAACATGTATATGCATGGGTCATTATCTTTCCTGTATTTCAAACCAACACTTTGCAGGAAAGTATCCATTTTCCAGAAAACATTATACAAAGGTCCTCTATTTAAACCCTGAACTTTAAGCTTAATGGCTACTTCAATCACATTCACAGGGGGAATATCTTCTTACTCAGCATTCAAAATCACGAAGTTCATGCAGACCCGCAAGAAGGCATTTTAAAACTGCTTATGGCCTCTTAACCAGCTACATTTTCTTCCTACACATAGACATTTGCAGAATGAAAATATCAGCTATACATCTGCATCAGACTAAGAGACACAGGTATGAAAGGCACACTCCTGTGCTTTATTGCCATTTTTACCCACCCACACATACACACTGCAGCACAGCTCATTTTTAAACTATTGTGTGTCTTATAGTGCAGCTGTCTAAATAGAACTTGGTTGCACACTATTTTCTTAGCCAGTATTCAAATTCTTCTGTCTTCTCACAGATTTGCCTGCTAAATCCTCCTGCAGTTGAGCACTAGCTAACTAATATTTGGCTCATTCTTCCCACATTCAAGCTGCCCACATTCAGAACGTCTGCAGTGTTTCCTCCCACCCTTACCTCCTGTTCCTGTCTCATGGATTGGTATTGCCACATCACCCAGATTTCTTCTGATGGTTTCTCTTTCCCTCTTGATTTACCTCTCTGCACGAGACCCCTCTACAGTGACTGGGACAAAAGCCACTGTCCTGCTTGTGTTGGTAACCACCAAGCCTGGTGGCTCTG
>NW_024582060.1:3385166-3425166 GCF_017639235.1 Corvus kubaryi | reverse complement strand
AGGCAGCTTGTTATCAGGTACTCAAGGGAACTGATTCAAACCTGCACTCACACACGGGCTGAAACACTGATTTGTTTGGAAGTGCCTTCCACCAGGTTGCCTGTATGGCTGTGTGTGACTGCTCTTCCCTTTGTTCAGTCCATCTTCACCTCATTCTTTTCTGATAATCCTCTCTGCCTGCTGGCACAGCCCTACCTGGAACATGGGGCTGGTTCTGTAATTTTAGCTTTGTAAATAATCCCAGCACCACGACACATACATACAACCAAAAACATAAATTCTGCAACTTTGAAAGCCGCAGCTTCAGGATGCACTAAGACATGATATGGAAGAAAAGGGAGCGAACAGAAGGGAACAGTAAATCAGAAAGAGTTTATTTCACATTTCATGGGGTCCAAAATCTCCCTCTGGCATAAGCTGTGTATGACATTTAATAGAAAGTGAGCTATGTAACCCTTTGGTAAAATGAAACATCTACTTAAGGACTGTTCGTAAGCAAAATCAAAACTTAGAAGAAAAAAAAAAGCTGCAGTTTAAAAACTTCAATGCTTTAGAGATTAATAAATGGCTGTCCATTTTGAATAGGTTCCAGTACTGACGTGTTGTCTCATCAGTAAATAAAGATGTTAACAGTTTACTTTTCTTGACAATTAACAAATTGTTTTTAAATATCAAGACCAAATGTTGGCATTCTCCATAAATCTCTGCGTCAAACAGGTGCCCACAAGATACACTTGCCAGACTTAAGTATATATGAAAGCCAAATATAAATACAGTTATTATGGTGCTTTCAGTACTTAGAGCCAAATTCGACACTGATGTAATATCTCTGAATTAAGTTATGTGTCCTCAATGATGAAACTGGTGCTTCCTTTATAAACAGATCCCACAATTCAAATGCAACACTGCTTTCCTTTTCAGATATCATGGGAGTAAATACTTTTCACCATTGAAATACTTTAACCAAAGTGGCTTGTAGTTCTAGGTGAAAGCATGTTATATTTGCTATGAAGGGAAAGGCAAAGAGACCCTTTCCTAATATGAAAGGAAATGGCCTTCACATGCTTAAAATCTTCAGCTGTACTTAATGATTAATTCTGAAAGATATTTTCTTAGTCTGGAAGTCAAATTTCTGGTAGATGCTTTCTCTGGGGCTAAAATTTTACTCAAAATGGAAAAACACTTTGCAGCTGAAAAAAAAATACATTTTAAAACAGTTGATAGTGTTCTCAGAGATGAATATCTAAGGTAAATTACAAATTAAAAGGAGTTACTACACTTTTCATAGAATCGTAGAATCACTAAGGCTGGAAAAGAGCTTTCAGTCAAGCCCAGTTTTTGTATGAATCCTACAACAGATTTTCCATTTAGTTCTGTGGTATCCAAGTGTCCTTGCAGGGCATGGCACAGCTCCTTAAAACAACAGCAGGTCACATCAGTTTGGTTGGGCTCAATAAATCCGTGGTGGACACTTCCCATGCCAGCTCCTTCATCAGATCTGAAGGATCTGGGGGGGGTGGATGCGGAGTGTGGATTAGGGAGAGTGAACAACACATTAGACCACCAGGGTGATTTATCCACATCCTGCTTGCAATTCCCCACCACTCCAATACCTCATCAGATCCAGGCAAAGAGCAGGCTGCAGGTCAATAAGTCAAACACTCCTGGCACTCTCTTTCTTCCCTTTTCGATCATCTAGAAATAGGTCTGCTCATTTACCATGTGGCAAAGATGAGATTCAGAGGTTTAAGAAAAATGAGGCAGGCCGATATCAGCAAAGTGTCTGTTGTGGCCAGCAGGTCCAAGGGGTTGATTCTGCCCCTGTACTCCACTCTGGTGACATCCCACCTGGAGTGCTGCATCCAGCTTGGGGGTCCTCAGTGTAGGAAAGATGTGTTGGAGCAGGTCCAGAAGAGGGCCAAAAAGCTAATCAGTGGGATGGAGCACCTCTCCTGTAAAGACAGGCTGAGAGAGTTGGGGCTGCTCAGCCTGAAGAAGAGAAGCTCTAGGGAAACCTTAGGGCAGGCTTCTGGTACCTAAAGGGGGCTTATAAGGAAGATGGGACAGAGTTCTTAGCAGGGCCTGCTGCAACAGGACAATGGATAATGGTTTTAGATTATAAGAGGGTAGATTTAGACTAGATGTGAGAAAGAGGGTGGTGAGGCCCTGGAACAGGTTGCCCAGAGAAGTGGTGGATGCCCCATCCCTGGAAACACTCAAGGTCAGGTGGGACAGGGCTCTGAGCAACCTGATCTAGTTGAAGATGTCAGTTCTTGCTGAAGTTGGAGGTTACACTAGGTGACTGTAAAGGCCCCTTCCAACCCAAACTATTCTATGATCTAATGGTAGGTGTTCATAGCCTATACTCAGAGTTGTGGCTGGGGCAGTTCAGAAAGATTGTCTTTGCAGGTCACCTATGTTGGGGACATCTCATCCTCCATGTAAGGAAAAAAAGTACGTTCACTGTATCATGTATTACTCAAAGAGATCAAGGATTTTTTTCTTTCACAGGCTTATTTTGCTTACTCCTACCTCTGTCTCCCTGTAGCACCCAGGTATTTCTTTCTCATTGCTGGTCTCTTAACCCTTTCTGGAAGCTACAAGCTGTTCCATTCCCCCCTCCCAGCTATCACTTAGTCAGCTTAAGTGATTGTATAATAGAATATATTAAAATTCTTATCTTTGGGCTGCCCTGATGTATCATCATACAACGGGATCTGTCACTATGTTTGAACATCCTTATTTAATATGTTAGGATGTTATCTGCAATATGTCATATCGCTGTCCCTGGCTGTAGCCTAATACATGAGGAAAAGCAGTGGGAAGAAAGCACCCAGGCTGAGCAGGAGTGGAGGAACAAATCCTGAAGAAGAACTGGGAATTTGACAGTGTCCACAAAAGACGATGTAAAATGTTTTTCAGCAGAGTAGCGTTTGGACTCTACCAGTTCCTCTTTCTCCTCACTGTAGGAGGATTCAGATGATTTAATAGTAGTAGTATTTTTAAAAGTACTTTTTAAAGTAGTATTTTAAAAATTGTGTAATACTCTTCCAAGAGGTGTATGAGTGAGCCACGTAGCAATATTCAGTGAAGCACTCAGAATCAGAACAGAAACTGGATGTCCAGCAAAATTTATCATGCAATTGGACATTATTTGGCTATATTCTTGCTATTCCTTATTTTCTCTTTGCTGAAGAGTAAAACATGCAGTAATGACTGTCAGCTATGGTGCTCTCACCCAGATGTGTGTAAAATATAAACATGAAATTAATATATCTTAAAATGTTGGGCCTAAACACTTAACCTAAACACTACCTCATACGTTAAATTTGGATAAAAACATCTGTCCAGGAGGAAATTGATCAGTTACTTGTACTGAGAGAGTGAAGGAAAGAAAGAAGAAGTTAATACTTTCACTAAATATAGTGATTACTAAAGCATTACTGACCTGTTCTCTCTCAGATCAGTGCTCCAATATTTGTTAGGGCAGTAGAACACATGAACACTCTGTGGTTGAGATTGCCAGGAAAAATTCTTTTGGGCTTTGTTTGTAGGTTTGATATATTCAGGTAACAGCAGAGGTAAAATAAAGCATGTTCTGATAATTCCATTTACACTTAAATAAATCAAACACAGACATATTTAAAACTTAAATTAATTAAATATTAATTGTCACAATTGAAGTAATTTTGTATGGATGTGAAGGGCCATACATAAAAAAAAAGAGTTTTGGTTCAATGGATTTAAGAACCAAGCAAGATCTTGGAAACTCTCAGAGATGAGCCAAATAGCAGCAATAAATGCAAACACTGGCTTTGACATGGCATCTGTCTGGTAAATATGGATGTCTGTGTGCTCCTTCATCTTGTCAAGGGAAAATAACAAGTTTGGAGTTCAGAGGTAGAGATGTGCATTGGCATAAACTTCAATGCTTTTTGAAAAGCAGGGATAGAGACAAGAAAGCACTCTCCTCCATGAGGGAAGCAAGAAGGTCATTTTTCTATGAAGAGAATTGCTTTTGTGGTGACTTCTATCTGGAAAACAGTGCTCCCCTAGCCTGACACGCTGCTCCTCTATAATCCCCAGGACTCTTTCATAAGAATTCAGCAACACTGAAACTCATCCTCCTCTATGTCATTTTTCACCACTGAATCTATTTGGAATCAGAGGGTCCAAGATACAAGATTACCTCTCTTGGGAAGGATATTTAGAAGGCATCTTGCCTAATGATCCTCACCACACTTTCTCTGGGATTGGAAAAGACTGGCCTGTACCTCTGGAACAGACCTTATTCACCAGCTTTGTAGTTTTTCTTACATTAAATCTCAGCCCTCTTCTTTCATCTTAGCCAGGTAAGGGAAGAATTATCAAGAATATTGCTTTAGACTCTAGTTTAGAATCTCTGAGTTCATACTCTTCTTCCTCCCAAAATCTTTCCAGGACCATTGGAAATGCAGTTTTATCTGTGCTCTGGTACTTGATATGCAAAGTATGGTTTTCAATTCATGAATATGGGGACAAATAACTAGATTACCATGACTTCACAATCATATTGGTCATGATCATGGTCATTGGATCAGAGTTAACTTCTCGGCTGACACTTAAACTGTACCTTGGTTCATCACATGTGGCAGCTTTGGCAGAAACCTTGTTTACATGTTCATAGACCAGCAATGCCAGGAAATGACTGTGGTGTTGGGGTATATATGGCATAGGACTCCCTCTAATTGTCTATTTATAAGCAAGCTGTTTTCCCGTGCAGCTTCAAGCCACAGCTCATATAGACTGAATTACAGGACGTAGATTATGTGAAGAAATTTATCTATTAAAAAAAAAAAAAAAGAAAAGAAAAGAGTCTGAGTTTCTTCCCATTCTGGACAACTTCACAACTTCAAAGGTTCTTCTGATGAGCCCTTGTCTTCTCCTTCATTTCCAGAACTAGTCTCACATGCTCTAATGACTCAATACAAAACCACCAGCACTTTTACACAGCATTTTAATACCAGCCAACAAGCCATGTCAAAAAGAGTACCCTACAATGCTGCTGTAACTTTTCTAGAACAAGCAGAAAGCTTTTGTAACACTTGGCTACTACCTCTTCCATCATCCCTCACTTCTCTGACACATGGAGATTTGTGCAAATGGGGGCAGGAAGAACACGTTTAAAACTACAGCTCCATCCATATTCATCCAGAAGGCACATTTTTCTGCATACTGGATTTTTTGCTTTATTTTATTTTGCCAGTGCTCTGTTAGATGTAGCTCTGATTATAACCTGACCACCAAGCTCCCCAAACTGAACTCTTGCACCGATTAAAAGGCAGTGTGTTTATGAAAGCCAGCAAATCTGTGAGTCAAAAGAAGACACCTTACCAAAGGGTCAGAATTTGATATAAGGAAGAAAACATCCAAAAGCATGGAAGAAATGCTACTCCTTGGGTAAAGAGATTCTGTTGCTGATACAAATCAGAGATTAATAATTCATTTCTTTACAGACTTTCTACTCTTGACTCTAAGGAGGTAAAATAGTTTGAGAGCCCCACAAAGGCAGGGGAAAATATTATATATTTCTTACCTTCTGTACATTTTAAACCAATTGACTTTGGTAGGGTGGGAAGGCCTCCCAGGCTCAAGGCTGAAAACAACTTTGAAAGCTCAATACAAAATTTAATATCTATTAGCTAGGACAGAAAGAAAAAAAAGCAGCTACCAAATTGATGCTTTGGTTCATATATCTCAATTTATAACAGCATCTTTGATCAAGGGATAGAGAAAAGGAAAGTTAACTCAGCCAAATTTTAGACTTTCCAACAGGGTTGTGATTTAATATCTTTTCCCACTCTATTACTTGTCCAGTATAAGCTGCTGTATACGATAAAATATTTTACCCTGATATTATAACATGCTGCTCCTCTCTCAGATTTCAACAGACAAGGAGACAGTGAAAGGGTGCATTTACTGCAGGAGGTTTCCTTCATATTTTGTCTGGTTATAGCTTCAGTTAATAACACATTGCCTATTCTTCAGTATAGGGCAGATGATTATACAGCCAATGTACTCATTGACATTTTTGTATCCCTTGCATAGAGAAGCCTGTTCAAGAGCTAAAACAGTGTTTAAGAGGTTGGTTTTTTCCTTGACATTTTATTCAGCTGGGGTTTTGGGGAGTTAGCTGTTGAAGTAGGGATGATACAGCTGAAGTATTAACATTCATTTTCTTATGCTAGCTAGTAATGTTGCTGCTGAATTTCTTTTATGGAAGACTTAGTTTTACTAAAACTAAGCTTTTTACTGAAGTAGTTAAAAACCTAAACACCTGCCCTGAAGTCTGGAGTTATATTCCAGACAATAATATTTTGAATTTTTGTAGAGTGAGCTTTTGCATAGCTCTGTGTGTTGAACAATTGCTTGCCTGTATTTTCACTCTTTATGAAAAAATCTAAGTCTTTATTCCATGTCTTTCACTCTGTGGCACTACCTACTTTCATATTTTAGCATTTGAAAAACATTTATTTATCTTCCTAAACTTGTCTAAGTTCCATTAGAAGTAAATAATATTAGATTTATGGATCACAGAGAAATCAAGCAATAATCTAAAGTCGTATCTAACTCCACTACTTAAAGAATAACATTATCAACAATTAGATACTTTCTTATAGTCTTCCTGTAGTCAAACACACCTAGGAAATTACAAAATACTCCCCACAAATAACTCCTTCACACTATAAATTGATAGCTATGGATCATTTCATCACAGTCCTCTGTTGAAAGAGCTATAGGTGAAGCACCTGTCTTATCTTTAAAGATCAAGCCTTATATTTTTTTCTTTTTTTATAACACCAGCATTTACTTTAGAGTCAGTCTATAAACATCAGCAAAGGCTAATATTTACACTTTTTTTTTGTTTTTATTTTGCTTTTCTGAAATCACTACCAGCACCAAAGAGAGGAAAATGCCACCATAATAAAAAAAAAACTAATAAATCTATTGAAAACACATGAAAGTCATTTCTCAGAAGATCCTCACCATACATATAACCATAAATTCACGCACAGATAAAAGTATTATCTCATAGTTTTATCCAAACCAAAAGACACCACCAGTTTGAAAACTGCAGTAGTTTCCTGCTACAGATACTGATAATTCAGATTTGTTCTAGAAAGACATTAAGCAAAAATTAAACATAAAAAATCAAATAAATGCAATCTAGGAGGAAAATTTACAAAATAGCAGCCTATGCTATTCACAGTCCAAAGAAAACACATTGTTTTAACATAGAAATGACAGGGAAGCAAAATACACAGTTCTCTCTTCTATTTCTTTATGATATGTAATTTTTGTAGGCAACAAAGTAATTGGTTTGTCCATTAGCTTGATAGTAACATCAACTTATTTTCATTTAATACCTGTAATAGTTGTATATTTCTGCACAAATGTGTATCTATGCAGTGGTTTACTGAAAAAAAAAGCAAAAAAAAAAGAAAAAAAGCCAGTTCCAATATAACCATTCACATTTAAAACAACCTTCTCTTAGTTAGAGATGCACAAACCTGCTCTTAAAGAAGGAACAAATCATAATCAGTATAGGTGTTTTCAAGAGTGAAGCTGTCAAAGAAGAGGTCAAATGAGCACAGGCATATGTACATTTATGTTTACAGACTTGGTCTGATTGATGACTTGGAACTACCCTTCGAACCTGGAAAAAAGGCAGAGGTTTCTGCTGCTTCATCATCTTGAGCTGCTTCAAGCAACTCATGGAAGGACAAACTCCTGGCACCGAGCTCCACAACTTGTTCATTAACTGATGTGCCCTGTCTGTGGTTTCTGCTACTCTTAGAGCCAGCCCATCATAGGCAGTCTCCCACCATCCCTTATAAAACTGCCCTGATTAAAAAAAACCCTAGAAGAGTTATAGGTGAGAAATGCTGCAGATGACCACTCAGTGGAAGAGCTATTTGTTTCCATCCAGAGGACCTCCATTTCAGTCTTCATACAAGATTCTTTTCAGGCAAAGGCATGACTGATTTTGCTAAAGAAATAGGATGCAAGGGAATGCCAACTTATAAAAATCCTTCCCTTCAGGAGATGAAGGTTAGAAGCAGGCTCAAATAAGATGTTGTTCATTATAAATCATAGGCCTTTAGATGCTACTGAATGGTAGAAAAACAAATACATTGATAGATTACATAGTAGAATAATGCTACCTCCACATACTCAGGGAAGTGTTTGGGGTTAGCTCCCTTCGTATTTTTACGTATTTGAGGAGTTGTTGTGCACATCAAGACCATATCCCAGTTATTGAATCCACACTAAAAAAAAAAAAAAATCTGCTTTACCAGCTGCATCTGCTGGCAAGGACAAAAGATGTTCTGTCGCTGCATTTTGTAAACAGCATAAGGAGCAAACTGGGGAAGGTGCTACAGCTGATGGACACAACCTAACAGCTGTACTGAAAACCAACCACCTGACCCTGCATAAGGCCTCTCCCAGCACAGCTGTGCTAGAAGAACTCACCTAAGGAGAGAGATTAGTCTGATCTTGTTCTTAATTAGGTGCCATTTTTATAGTTTGTATTTTAATTTCAATATATTTTAACGAGACAGTGGTAAAAGGCCAAGCCCCCAAACAAACAACCAACCCAAAATGGATTTTAAAGGTCTCTGCCCTTCCTCCCTACTTCTTTTCATTTTGATGCTTGGACTTTCTGCTTCATCTATTGATGCAGAAGAACACTACAGCTCCCGCAGCTTGATAGGCCTCAATTACACTTGAAGATGTCCATGTCATCACCCACGTTTTAAGTAGTCTTTTCCTTAAACAACACTTTAATATGCAACTTCAAGTTATTGGAGATTAATGTGAGAGGGCAGAAATGCAGACAAATATGCCAAATGTGGAAGACAGAGCTGGACAAGGCAGGTGTGTATTGAAGGAAGCACCCAGACAAGGGGGCTACTGAGGAAAGGTGTATGCAGATGGAAACTAAAACAACTAAATGGATTAAAGGAGAAAATGAGGAAGAAACTAGAAAAGACTTCATAAGAGATTTATTCTACAGGCAAAAACTGGAGAGATAAAAGCTCCTCTGGACCACGAAGAAGACTAGGAAAATGAAAGGTAAGACTATGACAAAGAGAGAAGCTAAGGAAATTGCAGGCTATGAAAACATCAGAGGCTGAGCAGGAATTCTGAGACAACAGTGAAATAAAATTATGCGAAATAAATGCTGTTGAACAGGAAACAAATAAAACAGAGGAGCGAACAATGCTTCAAAAATTAAGGATGAAATTATGCAATAGAACTAAAAATGCAGGATATGTACTGAATAGGTTACACAATGCATACATTCATGTCACAATAGGTTGAGGGCGATAGCAGAAGGAGACAATTATCTCAGGGGATTGCTGGATGATCCTTTCATGTTATTTTTTAGTCAAATCTCCTGGCTCAGCCTGGGGAATAGGCTGAGCCAAAGGTGACCCTTGTTTTTGTCCTAGGGGACAGCTAAGATAGAAGAGGCGTGATTCAGTAGACAGACCCACTTTAAGAAAGATGCTTATAGATTACATTAAACTAGAGAGGGCTTGACAGGATTGCCTTAGCCTTTTCCTAGAGAGAAATCAGGTTTACTTTGGATTCGATCTCAGAGTTGGGTGCAAACATGCCCTTTCAGACAACCTTTCAAAGCAGGGCCACTCCCTTGCCCTGGATCAGCCTCCAGGCAGACAGTATTGTTTTCACCTTATCTTGGAAAAACTTTCCACTTGGAGGCTGTCAATAGGGACTCGTGGTGAATCGTGCAGAGCATGATGCAACCAAGGTCAGACATTGAGCTAAAAGGGTGCCAGAAACACGAAGTAACCATGAGGGGGGAAAAAAAATACAAAAACAAACAAACAAACAAAAAAACCCAACCAACCAACCAAACAAAACCAACAAAAACAAACAAACAACAACAACAAAGCATAATGAAAGAATTAATTGCACATTCTGGTTCACTCATCCTGGGAACGTAGAGCAGCTTTTCACAATCGTCATCACCATGTAACACAACCACTGTCTTTTTAATCACAGTTCTATAGAAAGAGCCAGGAGATTAAGACAGCACAAATCTACTACCAAATATTCCCCACAAATGAAAACGTGATGTCCACTGTTCCTTTAAAGCCAAAGAGCAAATTTTAAAGGTGCCTGTATTGCCATCAGTGATGAACAGCTACAGTGATTGTCTAATTCCCATGAACCTAAGCAGTAGTCAGTCCCCTGTTTTGTTTCCATTTACTTAAAATTATGAAATTGATATTGAAAGAGAGGACCAGAAAAATTATAGTCAGCTTGTTGTGGAAACTCATGGAAGGAATTTACATTAATTGATACATTTACAGGAATAACAGAGTAAGAATTATAAATAAACGGGGGTTTTTTTTAAAAAAAAAGCTTTTGAAAATGGATTTAGACCAGGGTGTCATTTAAGTGATAACCAGAACATAGACTCCAAAATTTCTGAACCTGGGAAGAGCAGATATAATTTTGAGATGAGCAATCCATCTGTGGCTTTGATTATATCAGGGCTTTTTCTTTTCTTCTTTTTTTTTACAAAAGGGGAATAATTTAAAAGCAGTGTTTCTGATGAAAAAAAATTTACATCACTGTTTAGAGTCTCAGGCTCTTTATGTGGAAAAGCATGGAACTGTGCCATAAGTTTGTGTTTCCAACTAATCACCTAGTTATAAAGACAACATTGAAAAGAAACTAATGAAATTCCAAGGTATTCTAGGATGGCTGTTTTATTCTGATCAGTGGTAGATTGCGCTATTGACCAAGTGTCAGACACAGAGCAATCCAGTGATTGAATAAAAGTGGATACATAATCGGAGCAGAGAACTTTGCCAGGACTAGCTCTGTTCCTTTTGCTGTAATTCCAAAAGAAACCTGCTCTCATTTCCCCTTTCCTTCTCTTTGCCATCCACACCCTCATTCTCATGTAGAGTGCAAATACATTTCCATTCACCCCCTCCTGTTTTTCCACCGCTGCCCCCAGATAAAATAATGCAAGGTGCCTTAGCTGGAGACACTGATGAAATATTTGCAGAGCAGATATTAATCTGTTATCTGTTCTGTAGGTGTGAGATGTGATGAGGATGACAGAGGATCCTGCTCTGCAGGCCTTAAGTAATTTGAGCCGAAGATATTTAGATCTGTCTTTGGACACTGCAAATCAGTTATTATGGGAGGAGGAGAGCCCTTGGGAAACCTACCTTGAACCATATTTCAAATGCCAGGGGACTTTCATGAAAATTGGGTAATGAATGAAATTCTGATTGCAGAAAAATCGCTTAGGGACGTACCTGCTGTTGCATGCCACTGCTCTCTATGTAAACCCTAAATGCTTAATGATGTAAACTTTTGTACTGCAGATTTTGTAATGCATTCTCTCCTTCAAACTGCTTTTTCCTCTTGGGCAAGGGGGTGTCGGTTGGAATACTAGTTTTGTCCGCTGGAAAAAGATAAATAATTCAGCAGCTGTTGTGATGGTTTAATAGCACACAAGACCAGGTGTGAAGGAAGTAAACTTTCTCACTGGGATGTCAGAGTTACCCTTACAGAGAAGCAACAGCATGTCTGGAGCTAAGCTGTTGCCAGTTCTTAAGTAATATATTGACTTCCCAAGAAGAGATGTCTTTGTCATTCCATCTAGAATTTATTACGCAGCTCTTTGTCAGGATTTAGTTCCAGTGGAAGGAATTTCTTTCTTACCAAAGACAGAAAGACTGGACTCTACACTTCTTCAACCCATGTTTGGAATTGTCATACCATGACGAACAACACAGCTTAAACCAGAGCCTCAAGATCCATCTGGGGCATTGCCTCTGTGCAAGGGCTTTTACAATGTAGATATTGAGTGTTCTTTTACCATTCCCATCCTGAATATTTGGGTTCCTACAGCTGAATATCGGCCGTCTCAGCACTGCCCTACAGAGCTTTCCATCCACACAGAGCTGAGCCACCTCTGGCAGGCTGTGCCACCAAAGGTGCGGGGGCGGAAGGGCAAAACTGGAAATTTGAGCACCTCAGAAGAAATAAACAAAGACTTAAAAAATGTAGAAGGAAAAGGGGACAGTTTTCCATATTGGCAAATGGCACAGAACCCAGATGAGGCAGCATCACAACTTTTACTGATCACTATTTGGTATTAAATTAATCTGTTTCCTAAACTAAACCATTAACAGATGAAGGTTTGATTAAGAGGAATTCCATGTTCCTAGTTACATTTTTCTGTATGAAGGAAAAGACATTTTATGAGAAGAAACCTATCCTCATGTTTTAGGCAATTCTAGCTTTCATATTCAAATGTATAATGGAGACTTATTTTCCAAATAAAACAATATTTTCTTCCAAGCCTATTTCACTGACCAGGCACAGAAAAAGTTGTGTTGCAGGCTTTTTGTCTGTTTTGTTTTGCTTTGATGAATAAATATACGATCCCTCTTTTACAGACTGAAAAACTGTGTATAAAATTGAAGCCATCTGCCTCAGACAATGACAGGAATGCTGGCGAGAGAGCAATACCTGATGCCCGAATTTGTTGCTAAATTGCTAGTCCACAGCAATTTACTCTGTATGCCAACAATTTTATTTTCCAGTATATCTTTTTATCCAGCACCCAGAGTGAAAGACTTGTGATCATTTCAGTGGCACACTAACCCTGAAATGGCAATAAATACCTCAGAGAAAAGCAAAATATTTGATTTCTTTAATTCAGGTAATCAAAATACAACTAATATGATTGAAACCTTAGGAAAGGCTGTTCATTCAGGATAATTCCAGTTCCTACATCCCATATTTTCCATCATTGCTTGAGACACAGGCATGGAAGCAGTAGATTTCTTTATGCTGTCACTAAAAGATGAATTAAGGTGAATCATAAGAAAAAAACAGGTACGCATTTATCTGAACTTCTGAAAAGATCAGATTCACGGCATTATCACTCACTGTGTGTTCACTTTGAGGATATATGAGCAAGTGAATTCCCATGGCAAGAGTGTCACCAAAAGCAAGCTTTAAATACGAATTGAGACAGTTAAGAAAAGTAAGTATCCGGAGTATTGAGTGCCAGTACTTAGAGCTGACAGATAACTGTAATCTAACATTAGCACAACTACAATCAGTGAACCAGAATTTTTCTTCTACATTATTTTTTCCATTTGATTACATGACAAGTATTCATTTTCATGTCTGTAGCAGATCTGCACAGAATTTAACCCCATATTTCAGTGTAATGTTGCTTTATTTGATTTTCGTTATTGCATATGTTATCCCTTAAGTATTGTTATTGTATGTTATGGGAACAGCCCCTTAAGTATTTCTAAATACAGCATATCAGCTTACCCTCCTGGGAAGACAAATGTGTCTGGGAATGTAGAGAAGAAAACAATGGATGGTGAGACTTGCAAATGTGGCAAAGATTGCAATGCTGCTACTGTTGGTGTCTCCTAACACGGATGGACTTTTGTTTTTATAGGGACTTTTGTTCTAAACAGCAGCCTCAGTAACTCTACATCCAACTGAAATAAAATTTACCACGCATTTGGTTTTGGTTATATTCATGGACTTTGGCCAGGAACATTCACAAAAATAATTTATTTCTTCCACCAGTGCTGAGGAGTACCGTAGAATTGGAGAACCACAGAATGGTTTGGGTTAGAAAGGACCTTAAAGATCATCTTGTTCCAACCCCCTGCCATGGGCAGGGACACCTTCCACTGGACCAGGTTGCTCAGAGCCCCATCCAGCCTGGCTTTGGACACTGCCAGGGATGGGATGTCCACAGCTTCTCTGGGCAGCCTGTGCCAGGGCCTCACCACCCTCACAGTAAAGAATTTCTTCCTAATATCCAATCTAAACCTGCCCTCTTTCAGTTTGAAGCCATTTCCCCTTGTTCTCCCCCTACCTGACCTGGTCTCTCTCCATCCTTCTTGTAGGCTCCCTTCAGGTACTGGAAGGGAATTAAGTCATCCCAAATACAACATCTCTGGGTATATGAAAACAGTAAATGTAAATCTAATTTCCGATTTGTTATTAAAACATAATAACCTTTATTTAACCCTCAGGAATGTCATCCACTGTGAACCCCTATCAGAAATTAATACTCTGACTTCACTGGGGATATGAGTGGTTCAACCAATTTTTTTTAATTTCAAGATAGGGTAACAAACTAACATTTAAATATATAGGTTGTATATATTGATTTGTACACTATCCCAGAAAACAAAAAAGAACATTGAGAAAGATATTGGTCCCAGCAAAAGTTGAATGACAAAACTGAGGGGTTTTTTTAATGACAAGTTTCAGAGGCATTGCACTAAAAGTAAGGGGTTTTTGAGGGGAAAAATAAAACAGGCAAGAAAAGATAAATCTCAGAATTGAGCCTTTAATTAGGTACATAGGGGAAGAGGCTGAATATCAATTTAAGCATTAAAGTGTCTCTCTACCAAAGAGTAACCAACCTCTTTGTATGGGTGTTCAAGGGCAAACATCTAATTTCTACTGGTGTCAAGGACAGGCAAAAATCTCAACATCTCTCTACAATAAGTGTTTTCTCCATAGACGTAAGTATCACCAGGTCCAAGGGAGCAACTCCATGTGTCACAGACTGCCTAGTGGGCTGATGCCACCAACCTATTCCACACTATCAACACTGGCCTCACAACCTCAAGCAAGTCTCTTCCCGTGCACCTGCCTCAGTTTCCCCACCTTCGAAGCAGTGGCAATATTTATTGTAACAGAGCAATAACATCAGGCTGCTGTCACGTTGATAAGTGGCTCAGAGATCCCTGAATAGATGCTGACTTGGCATAAAAGTGTGTATTTACAAATGAAGATGTATCCCATTGTTATGAATATTGTGTATTACAGGCTGCTTGCATTATCAATTTAACGTGCACGAAGATTCAATCAAAGCTGTTTAAGACCTTGAAAAAGACGCTGCTCTGTGTACATTCTGATAGGCCAAGTGTTGATTCAGCCTACACGCACGCACAAATAATATCTCGAGTCATTAGGGTCTAGCTCTTTTAAAAAGCAGTTTTCAAACTTTGAAAAATCCTTTCTATGTGTGATCTGTGAGTTGCCTTCTACATTCGGAGCTGATAAAATGCAGGGATGTTCACATTCATGAGACAATAGCTCTGACTGAATGCTGTAAAATGAAATAGTCTCTTTCAGTTTTTCTTTTCAAAAGGAAAATTGCATAAATAATACATTTGGGCCTTGCAATACAAAACAAGCACAATAGCTACTTTACAGCTTTCATCAAAATGAAGGCCATCTTTTTCATTTATATTATGAAACTGGTAATACAATATCATCATCTCCGATTGGCTGAAATCACCTAGACGGTGAGCTCTCCTTTCCAGATAATGCCACTCACTCCCTATGTCAATGGAATGTGTAATGGTGGGACATATAAGACAAATTTTTTGTCATTGGTTAGCAATGAAGCTTAAAAAAAGTAATAATGGAGATTTATTGAGGAATAAGCAAAGCTTCCCAGTGAAAAAGAGTAAGACAATATCTGAAAAGTTTCTCTATTCCTTGTCAATATTTTGCTCTTACATTTGTGTTCTTTTGCATTCTTAATATGTTCTTTTTCAAAGGGGAGAGAATACTTAATGATGGAAAGGGTAGCTTACTTTCAGAAGGACTCTGTGATAAAAGGTGTGTCCTTAATTTCCTGGTTAATGTTAGATAGATGTCACTCCTCCAGACAAAAAAAACCAAAAACAACAAAAAAAAAAAACCAAAAAAAAAAAAACCAAAACCAAAAAAAAATTAAGAGGTGTCCCAAAAGGGCAGGTGGCAGAGCAAAGCTCCTTCTTTGACAGCTGTCTTTGCCTTCTCCACTCACTCTGTTCCTTGCCTTTCATTTATTGACCTCAGTCTTGGACTAAACCTGACGCTGACCAAACATGGAGCATGACTAATCACACAAATCTATCCACAGTTGTCCTTAGGGAGTTCTCAAGCCCTCATAGCTCCAGTTATTTTGCATTTCCCTAGCTCCTTCCTGGATCACGAGAGAATATGACATCATGTCTGGGGAAGGAATGAGATTTTCTTTCATATGGTCATTGCTCTACCCTTCATTTTCTCTCTCCATTGTACTGGTATACTTTATTTCTCAGATGTATTCACAAATCACACATCCTGAGCTGATTTTTCTCCCTCATGGTGACCTTTCAGAATAGCATATGCACCCAGAATGAAAACCAAAGCAAAAACATGCCAACACTTCAGATGTCAGCTGAGACAGACACTTGATAGACCCACCTCTTAGACTGCAGAGAACATGTTGGTATTTTCTGACAAGTTTAGCTCCCATCTACTCCTGCCCACAAGGCATTCCACTGGAAACAGGAGTAAACTGCTGAATATGCTGGCTTTAACATGCATCAGATATAAAGAACCTCTCCCAGACTGTTCTCTACTGAAGCTACACATCTAAATGTTATGGAAGTAGCAAAACCAGCTCATAATGAGCAATATTTTGTTCTTGGTGTGGACAGATATTTCAGTCCATCTTGCTTTATGTTTGCTAGGTTTTCCTTAGTCAGACTGGCATTAGACTTAGTGCAGAGTTGCCTTTGGGAGTCCCTGGGTTTTGTCCAAGGTCTTTGACTCTACTTCATTAAGACCTTGAAAGGATTCACTGTGCTGAGGCATCCCACTGCTCTATTTAGAACAGCACAATGTGCTAAGTTAAAAACAAGACCTACCTGACCTATGTGACACAGCAACTCCTTGAGAATAATTTCTCCATTATTGTGCCTTGACTTTCCCCGTTGTAAAATGAAATTTGGCTGCTCTGTGTTTTGAGCATGACTTGCCATTTTTATTGATGGCTTCATGCCAGATATTGTTTAACTAAACCCCAGTTGTGTTTGAGATGGGAGGGTGTGCTACTAAACTTCCGTGGTTAGTGCAAACCCTACCAAGGGCTCTGTTTCTTCGGCACTTAATCACTCTCTCATTGATTTACAATTCTATTTTCTGCAAGGACAGACTTCCCTTGTTCTGTTTATTGAATTCAACAGTATGGGTTCATACTCCTTCTCCTTTCTCATTTTAACATTAGAGAGAGTGGGAGCTTCTCACTTTCAAGCTGGGAGCTTTCAGTTCCATTGCTAAATGCAGCTGGAACAGAAATTCCTACCTTAACATTTTAAATTGTGTTTTCCCCATTGGATGAACAAACCCAGACCTTCCATGCAGGCACTAAATTTAGGCATTCTAAATCCACATCTGGAAATTGAACATTGACACATATCTTCTGGGCAAAGCTGCAGCTATTAGATGTTATTTGAATGCCAAGGTCAACCATTAAAATTATTCCCTCTTCCACATCATTATAATATTGTACTACAAATGTCATCAGGATTGTGACATGGATTGTAAGACTATAACATTAATTTTCAGCTGGTTCGCAATTATATTTCTTTCACTGTGGAAGTGTTAGCTCTGATTTGATAATGAATAATGCTGTGTCAGTACCTGAGAAGCAGAATGGCAGAGGAAAGATCCCGGGTACAGAAAATTCACCAGGAGAACTACGTCCCTTGAAAAAATTGTCTTGGTCCAAGTCAAGTACCTGCATGTGTCTGCTGAGGTATAAAACTAAAATGTACATGATCAAATAGCCCATGGACCATTTCACAAAAGGTACTTCCAGCACATTTCTGGTTCTGTAGATATTTCTCCTCTATCTCATTGGACACAGCATTCCTCACTCTTCTTGTACCAATCCCCAGCCCGGTGCTGAGGCAGAATGTCCTGGCTCCCTTAGCTCTCACTTTTGCTCTGGGCTCTGCAGTTGCAAATCCTGTCCTGATGTGGAGGCCACAGCACAAACCCAGGCATTTCACAGTCACAGAGCTTTAGTCACTTCTGCTCATCCAAAAGCTCTTTCAAAGTTCACTCTTAGCAAGAGCCTTACAGTAAACTGCCAACAGAGAGGGAGTTGACTGGAGTAGCCAATGCCCTTGAGGGATTAAAAAAAGAGGTCTTTGGAGACTTGTTTTCAACAGTATCTAAGCACAGGAAGCTTAATTCTTGTTAGATGTGGACTTGTCCATTCTGCTTGATGTCAAACAAGAACCCTTTTTTCTTTATACGTATGACTATGTCTCTGTTGAGGACAAGACAAGAGGACTCCTTGACTCAAGGTGTAACCTTGAGAGGAAGTTCAGTGTGGAGAGGGAATACTTCATGCCCAGTGAAAGGAAGTGCTTTTTCAATCAGCTGCACAAGCAGTCGTGTGAAAACCTCTTCTTTCTCAAGTAGGAGGGGCTAAAAATGTTTTCTTGTTTACATGACCCATAGCACAGTTACCACTCCCAGGTTTCTCCCTGCTAGTGCTAGCTCTGAAAAGGGAAAATGCAAGGCAAGAGTAAAATACACTTCCTACTTTTGTACCCTGTGAGCTCTTTGGGGTTTGATTGCATCCTCTACTACTACTTTTTTTGTATCCTACTAGAGCTATTACTTACTCACCCACCACCTCCTAATCATCCTGAAATGATGATAACATTAACAGCAATTAACCAGCTCTCCTCTTAAAATACACTATTTGATTGTGTAACAGTTAGGAGATGTGAAGACAAATAACTTAATTACTCTACACTTGATCCTTTCATACCTCAGCGTCATCCTTTCCTGAGGGAGAGGCCAGAGCTCGAGGAGTGAGGAGGAAATATGTTACAAGAAATTCTTAGTGTTAGCCTATGAAAATCCTGGTGAGTGGGTATTAATAGCAAGCAGTCAGCTCACGGAGAAGACAAATTGTGTCTCAGCAGAACAAAACTGAAGGCATGTGGAAAAACAGTACCTCCTGAAAAGCACAATAAATTGTACTATGAACCCTACAGCCTTTAAGCAAGCCCGTAACATAATAAATCTTTTGTTACTCCTTGCACCAAAGGTTTTTGTCTCTTCTGTTGTTTCACACATTCAAAGGTACTATCTAAACAGCACTTTAGAGTACAAGTTACCAGCAAGTGAGGTCCAGGCACATCTCAGGCTCCAGGTACAAGCCAATGATTGTGCCAGATCTCTGCTTGTACAACTGTCTTAGAAAAAAAGCCACAAAGCACTGGAAGGGCAAGGAGAAAGTAACCCTAACCCAGGGTTAGGGAAAAGGGAGAGAAGGAGCTGGCAGGAAGCCCAGAGAGCAGGCAGTGTTTCCTGGAGGCTCTTGGGTAGTGGTTAGGTGACCAAGAGGTGATGCAACAGCAGATGTTCAGGGAGAAGTCAAAAGGTGAGAGGGATAAAATACAGGTGAGACTTGACAGCAAAAGGTGCAAACCGCTGACCTAACACAGAACTGTGTCTCAGAAATTGTTTCTCAGTCTCTCCAGTGGAATTGCGATTTGCAGATTTCTTCAACTTTTTAATTCCAAATATTAAAGCTTCTTGTTTAACAACAGGCAAACCAGACAAATCTTCATCTAACAAGATTAAAGCCTCTTGTCTTTAAACACTACTCTAAGCAAGTCTTCAGAGTACAAAACCTGTTCTTTTATTAAAAGTACAGAAGGCATTGTCCTTTCCCCTTAAGTTCAGTTAGTTGGTTCATTCATTCAGCTTAGACACTTCCATCTCCAATTGGTAAAGAAATTCAACTACTTTCTCAAATTTAACTATTTGTTCTCAAAGCCTCTGAGAATTTAGAAATACACAGAATATTCTGACAATTTTGTACCGCCTCTCTGTGCTCTACATTCCTATAAAATAAGTGGCTTTTGACTATAAACTCGCTCTTAGCTTGTGTATTTTCTAGCATATATTTTTGTACCTAAAATACACATAAATTGTATTAGAACTGTGTTTGCTGGACAGAGACATCATTATTACCCATACTGATGATCACATCACATAAATCTGGGTGCCAAGGACATCTCTGGAGCCAGTACCAGTTCAGAGCAGGAGCCCAAACTTGGTGGTCACCCTTTGGTGCATCCTCCAGGGCTCCTTGACTCCAGACGGTGTCCAGAGAGGGCAATCATTTGGAAAACTAAAACGAGCAAAAGCAACTACTGGCAATGAATCTGTTGTTGAAACTCTGATATCAAACATCATCCATGTCATTTCACAAAGCAACAGTAACCCCCTGGACTACCTATACCAGCTTCACCTAGGTAGCCACAGGTTCACTTTCACCTGTCTCCATCTAAATGTGTAGGTCAGATAACAAAGATGAGAGACAGATAAAGACACGGGTAAATAGCTGCCATTGTGAGCTATCTGAAACCAAATCGGGCTAAATTTCTTGGAGACTCCATATGTGGTTAGTGTGTGAGCAATACCATGAAGCTTTTTTATTTTTGGCCTTTGCTCTCATGACCTTCCAAACACTTTAGAGATGTCCGTCACCATGTCAAAGGTAAAAACCTCTCCCATTCAAGCAAATGCCCATACTGGACATGTGCCATCATAACACATCAAGCAGAAGACTGTGAAAAAAAGTGGGGAGGTGCCCATAAATACAAGATTTTTGGAAGAAAAAATAAAAAGATAGAGGGCATTTACCAGTGGAAAGGGACATTATATATTTCCACTTCCCCAGCTTTGCTGTGTTTAAATCGGCCAGAAACATCTCTCCACTTAGCCCAGACTAATTCTGAAAATATTATATATGCTGTTTACTTTCCTGTCTTTGCTGTGGGTAGCTGAAAATGGTGCACTGACACTTCCAGGTTAAACCACGTAGCCATTTGACTTCAATGTTTTTACATGAAACCCACCTCATTTTCTGTTTGGGGATCGATACATCAGCCATCTCCAACACTGGCTCACAGAAAAGATTGGAGAGCAACTTGAACGTCAAAAGCTAAGTATGAAAAAAATTAACAAGCAAGAAATTAAATCATTAAAACTCATCAGTATTTTGCCCAAAATATTTCATCATAGTACTTCATTCTATCTTGCTGCTCTAGACCGCAAAGCACGTTGCACAGGATGATAAATTACATTATCTTCATTTTACAGATGGGAAACTGAGGCATAGGAAAGCAAATAGACTTTCTCAATGAATTGATAATATAAAACTTATTTTCTGACTCTCAGTCTGGCAGTCTATTCAGTAGACTATCCTGTCTTTAATTCCTATTTGAAAAGGGTGAAAGAAATAAATGTGCTGTTATGTTAGCTTTTGCAAATCCATTTTCCCTTAGCACCAAGACAAAAAAAGAAAAGCAAGAGTCAAATGCTTAAAATAGTTAAAAATATTAAAGCACACAATAAGACTATTTAGTTGCATTTACAGCTGGCAGGAGACTCTGACATCCTATTTTTATTTTATATTTTTTATAGCGAAAGATTTCATTGTACTACCTGAAAATCATGGTAGTTTGCCGACAAGCTTGCAGCTTCAAGTGCTCATTTTCAAGCCAGCTGTATTTGAAAACAATGTTTGGCACTGAAAATAAGCAGAGATATAAGAAAAATATTAAAATCGCTATGGGAGTGACAGGAAAAAATGGAGTGAGACAGATTCCTCCAGCCTGATCCTTTATGATTCTTTTCTAGTTATTGAGTATATAAATTTCAATCCCCTAGTACAGCTGAGGGGGGAGAAAAATACATGATTATCATATCACTCAAAGCTGTACAACTTTAAAATCAGCTCCAATATAAATTCACTCCCTATAAAATGACTTTTAATATTCTTTTCCTTAACATAAGTATTAAATTTTGTATGATTAAAAATTTATTTACTCTCTCTTCCTTAATTTAGATTTTTATTTGTTATCACTGTCATTCCCATCTGATCTCAACAAAATCTCTCTTTACTTTATGGCAAGAGCATACCACTACCTGTGACACATCACTGGGCTTTGAAAGCTAAACCTTAAAGCAAATTAAAAGTGACCACTCCAACCTGCTGGCTCAGACAATGTGCATTATGCTCCTATTTCACAAAGGGAGAAAGGGGACAAGGCAAGGGAAGCAAGAATCCTTTTCCTGGGTTAGGAAAGCATATGTGAAAGAGCTACATGTCTACAGCAAGAGCCTGTTACTTAATTTACATTGTGACCGAGTGGAATTTTGTCATGTGAACTCACACTGTTCTTTTAAAACTCACCATTTCTGAATGTGTCCCATGAAAAGCAAATAAAACAAAATAAAATAAAATAAAGTGAACTTCATGCAAAATTATGTTCACTCAGGACATCACACCTGAATACTCTTCTCTCCAAGACAAGGTAGCTCACACTGTGCCTCGACCCACTACTAAACTTAAAAAAAATAAAAAAAACCTAACGACCTAAAAACAGTTATGATCTATGATAAAATATGGTCAAGTAAATGCTGGCAGGAACATGGCCATAACCACCAGTGAACCAAAATCCTTTACTGTCCATGACAGTTGTTTTGTGAAATGACTTGGGTTTTGTCAGTACATGTATTTTTTCCAGTTGTTCACCCTTAACTTGAATTTTTTGCGCATGTTTTTCAGCGGAATATAAGGGACTAGAAGGAGTGTATCGTTATTTTACTCTAAGAGTTGTTAACTCAAAAGGTGTGTATATCAGATGGTTTAATTGTTGTGATCTTCCTGCTCTCCGTGCCCTACCCACACTCACACCAGCACATTACAACACCTATTCCAAATCATGTATTTTCCAGAAAAATGTAAGAAAGGTCATATTAGAATATCTCCTCCTGATCCAGTATTATCCCATGCCCACCAGCAGTCTCTCAAGCAGAGGAAACCATGATATTTCCCAGATAAAGCATCCCAGCTCCCACTTCCCACATGCGTGGTATTTCCACAGTACATGGATGGTGTGGACCTCTCTCCATGGATTGGCCTAATACAATTTTGAATGCACATAAGCTTTTACTGTCTGCCACACACTGCAGTAATTTTGATCAAACTTTTTCAGCTGTGAAAAAGTGCCTATAAAAATTGTTGGCTATAAAAATTCACCCAGGTGACAGTTCCAGATTCCATCAGCCTAACCTGGAGGGACCAGCATGGCTGGCTGACACATCACTGGCCTTCTGCTGCCTTTCATGGCTTACCATGAAAGATTTAAACATGCTCCATAGAAAAGTCAGATTTTGAAATACTAAACTCCTACACTAAATGGAATAGCTTTCCCTGCACACAGGGAATGGGTCCACATTAAAAAGAGCCGACGATGCCTCTCCTGGAACAGCAGCTCACTCAAGACCCAATAAAGACCGTCAAGAAAAGCCCAATTTGAAGTCAATGTCCATATTTTCACCTTAATATAAGCATATTTTGGCTTACTGTCTCTATGTACAAGTAATATCAGATTTGTCACGGAGTCTTTATAGAAGATATATTTTAAGCCCTCTAAACTGCATGAAAAACCCAAGCATTATTTTTAAGAGCTGTGCTCTTTTTCTTTCACTGATCACTGTGAGAGCAAATCATAAAGGCTGAACCATTCTTGCTAGCTTTATTGTTTGCATATATTTTAAATAAAACTTTTATTCTATTTAAAAACACTTTGATGTTACTTTTCATGCATCTTTTTTCCTTTATAAGAATGTTATAAGAAATTATTTTGAGAAACGCTTACACGAATGTGCAATATCAACAGTGCTTTAGTGTGTGAAGGATGCTCCTGAAGAAGGTGCAAAAGACCAATTCCCCTCCAGCCTTGAAATGTGGTTGAAATATTAATTGAGCATTCTTAGTTGATAATTAGTCCAATTGTTTCACAGTCTGAGTGTTTGTCCGCGTCCAATCCAACAGAAGATGCTTTTATTTCATGGTCCTTAGGTTTAGACTGATGAAGTGTACAGGCCCTTTTGAGGAAGATATGCACAATTTTAGGTGTCACACAGCTAGATAATGATCCACACCCATTGTTCAAAAATCCACAGGTTATTCAGCCCATACGGTATGCTCTTTATATTCAACAAATAATAAACAGTCTATGTATGAGCCTGGAAAAGAAGAGGCTTTGTTCTGACCAGATTGCAGCCTTCCAGTACCTGAAGGGAACCTACATGAAGGATGGGAAAGACTTTTCAGAGGATCATGTAGTGACAGGACAAGGGGGAATGGCTTCAAACTGAAAGAGAGTAGGTTCAGATTGGATATTAGGGAAAATTTCTTTACTGAGCTATCTTGGACAGTGGTCAAATGTCATAAATTACATTGCAAAGATACAAGAAATAATATTCCAAAGACAATGTTCTCCCCAGCTTTAAACTGGGGCGGGGAGGGGGGGTGTGGGGAATTCAAGCCTAAGCAAGCTGTGTAATGAGGGGCTGTAGGAAAGAATTAGTGTCATTGTGATGAAACAGTGAATGAATGTGGTGACCTTAAAATGCCCTTGGAGAGGGCCAAGAGCAAGGCAAGTTCTCTAGGAAGGAACCATATACTGAGGTAGAGGATTTGAGACTACAGTGGATGGGATATGAAAATGGAAGAGGCTAAAGCAAAAACCTCAAACTACTGTGAAATTTATGCATCTCCACACAAAGACCCCAAAAAGGTGGGTGCAGTCAGCTGCTGGATGACACAGTCATGACCAGGAGCCTAAAGACAAGACATTGTACATGTCATGACTGCACATGACACTCAGTGCCATGGTCTGGTTGACATGGTGGTGCTTGATTATAGGGAAATGTGTAAATGGAGGTATTTTCACAATAAATTTAAAAATTACAATATAATAGCAAAACAGGTTGAGCTGAGGAATTTTAAAAATAATTACAGTGTGATAAATATTTTTTTATTTTACCAGTGCAGGGTGAGATGACAGATAGGAGATGAAATTTTAAAGTTCAGTCTATCTGTCTACCTACAGCAACTATCTCGGCATTTACACCATGGTCATCACTGCTTTATCTAAGGAACTATCAGAGCAGTTGTGAACTGGGGAGTTAAAAGAAAAGACCTCTTTTTATCTCAAAGGTCATGTGGATGCTATAAAAATACAGATATGCAGTTCTATAAAATCTTGCAGGTTAAAAGGTACATCTATTAAAACAAAACACGTGTGCAGATTCATGTTTCCCTGCTCCAACCTTACTGCAGGGACACAGCTGAGCTGTGCTGGAGAATGGGGGTCCCAGTACTGGGGAGGAAGCAGCAAAATCTTAAGGATGTGGGAGGTGACATTCAGGACACTCCTTTATTCATTTCATTTCTGCTATTCGTGCTGCTCTGCTGGTTCAGCTTGAGATATCCAAATAATCAAGAACGTCTTGTCAGGGAATGCTGGTCCATCTCTTGTCCTTAATGGGACATCCAGAGAAATTCAGGCAGCAGTAGTTCCCCGTCCCATGAAAAATAATCCCAGGGTCTCCTCTACCTCACCCACACTCTTGTTCCAGCAATAGGCTGTTGCACGTGACATGGGACAGCCTTGCAACATTTCTCCTTTAAGAGGCTCTCACTGCTTGCAAAAAAATTGGAAGGATGCTTCTATCTCCTCCCATCTTTCATGAATCTGGTCAAATGGAGAAGGGAAAAGCAAGGGGAAGAAGGCAAGAGAGTATTTTTTTTAATGCAAATATTACCCTCCTCTTTTACAGTCTTTAGCAAACAGGCATGACACTCAATAACCCAAGTAGGTGAATGAAAATTTTTACTCAATTTATGGCTGTATGATCAGGCATAGTGAGGAAGAAAGTGACAATGCAAATGGGGAAGGTATCAAGGAGATTATTTTCCCTCTGTTAAAAGGTTTACAACTACCTAACAGAGACATTATGAAAAACCTTAACTTAATCCGCCCCAATTATTAAAAAGTATCTGCAAAGAAATTTATTTGATGCCAAGAACTTATGAACAGAAACGAGCCCAGTTTTCAGAAACACTAAGATCCCATACTGTCACTGATTTCAGTTAAGCCTTAGAAGTTCATGATATGGGAAAACAAAATGTCCACACACACACACAAACACAGGGGAAAAAAAAATAAAAAAGCGCTCTTGTGTTATGACATTAAGTTCTAGGTCTAATGTTGTGCTGGGAATAGTTATTTACACTGCTGGCAAATTTCATATTGGAAATCCTAGTCCACTGAGAATACTCTCCCCAACACTCCTTCCCCCCCAAAAAAACCCTAAAACACTGTACTTTTTAAATTCTTCTGCTTTTTTCTCTATGTGTGAAGTTTCATTAATCGTATTCATAAATACCTACATATATGTAGATATGCAGGTCTATGTATAGAAATCTATGGCTATGTATCATATATGATGAAGTGGAACTTCACATGCAGGCATAAAGCTTGTACTGTCAAGGCATTTGTGTTTATCTGAGTCCATTTCCTGTTGGCAACAGAAGTAAAATCTCAGACCACTTATTTGTCTATTTAACTATGGATTTAAGTTCCCTGCTTCACAGACACTGTTCCCCAGATCAGCTAGCTGAGTCACAGAACCAAATAATTCTCAAAGTTTAGGAAAGCAATATAAACTCCTGGTAACAAGACAGGTTAAACATACATGATAGATTACAGTGACATACCCAAATACTGGGTTATGCAATAATACTGTTGGCAACTTTTAAAAATCTTTCTGGTTAATTAATTCAGAGTCACAGAGACTTACATTTCGAAGTAACTTAACTACTTCTGAAATGTTTCCTAGCCTAACCTGTCAAAATGCATGCCATAATAAACTTGAGCCAGTTCAAATCCTGAGGTCTCTTTCTGATGTTTACACAGCTGACTGTTTCGCTGCTACCTTTTTTAATTAAACTGTACATTCCGAAAATAGCATTGGGACAAAACATGCTAATTGCTGATGTTTGAGTGACCTCCCAAGACTGTCCATAAGTTAGGAAACACTGCTTAGCAGTGACTCGTTTGTGTGTTGTATTTGACAGAGGCATCATGGAAATGGAAAAGCCAAGTGTTCTCTACTCCTGGAATGGAACTAATTCTAGACTGTTCAAGACATTTAAAAATATGGATTCCATCTGCAAAAGCAGCCTGACTCCATTCCCAGTGCAACCAGTGACAAACACTTCATGCTTTGGAAAACCTCACTTTGATGATCACAAAAGGTTCACTTCCTAATGAGAAGTTCCCCTCTGAGGCCTGGTACAACTTGGATCAGTAACTCCATGATCACACTGGTGCTCTCACACTTTTATTGGCCTCCAGCCTTCAAGTAAGTGCTAGCAGAGGCCCTAACACACTTCTATTATTCCTTTGCTTCTGTGTTTAGTTTCTTCACTATTCTGTATTGTGCAGGAATTATAAATACAGCAGATGCAATGATTATATCTAAAGCTTCAAATAATACAGCTCCAGCGGTGTAAAATAAATGCAAAAGCCATTTCCTGCAGTTTCTGGGGTTTGTAAAGTAACTGTAGGTGTTTATTATAGTAAAACCCCAAGTATCTCAAGCACCCTGGTAGTAAGTTACCCCTCCCATACCTTACCTTGGAACATCTTCATCATTTTACATTAGATACCTCTGTTTCACAGCAAAGAGTCCAATAAAACCACGCAAGAGGTTCACTGATGTCATGAGAGGAAGCTTATTGTCAATGACACAACTTTGTTTCTTTAATGTTCACAGTGTGAACCTACAGAAAGCACTTTTAAAGTGACCTGGGCATTTTTGGAGGTTACTGTACTTTCGAAGCAGCAGAATAGTGTTTGATGTTTAGCTCTATCTGTTTTGCTCCACCTTCTGAAATGGCCCTTCTCCACTGGGTCTCCTGCACACCCTCTCAAGGCATGTTACCCAAAGTCCAAGCACTGCAGAAGTTTCAAAATTCACTCTATAAATGGAATTACATGCAAAATGATTAGGCCCAAAGAAGAATAATTATTTGCAAAAGCCAGCCAAAAGGCATGGTCATCACCAGCATTACTGCATCTATTCTTAATCAGTGCTGATATAACACTAAAAATAATGACAAGACGGAGCAGGGGGAAGAAAAGATTTGGGGGTACAAAGGAAGGAAAGCAGTAGAGAAAAAGGAGAAGGAAAAGTGAAGGCACTGTATGATATACATTAAGAGATTAAAAGGAAAAGCCATCAGTTGTTAGCATTCAACCCTAATATTATATTTTACCAAAGAGAGAACTAAAAGACATTAACTCATGTGTACTTTCTGATTTGTAAGTGTCATGCTAAGGGTTAGAAGATGAACAAGTAAAGGATAAATCTATTTGGAAACTTTTGTTTGAACTTCCTTAGCATGTCTTTGACAGCAAAGCCAGTCCTTATAAACTCTTTCTACAAAGACTTTAACAAGACATTTTAAAGATAAATGCTCACAAAATATTAGCACAGCGAAAAATCCAAATTTTTAATCATGAAAATTTTCACTGCAAATTTAATTCTAAACCTTACAAGCATCTGTCTGATAAAAATTCACTCCTATGCCATAAGCAAATAGAAATAACTTGAAACCAAACTCACAGTCATCGGTTCCCAGGTTATCCATATGCTAAACAGATGTATGAAAGCTATGTGAAGCTATGAATCCACTTAGAATATGTACAAATAATAATCAGAAGACATGGTTAAATTTAAGTAATTATTCATTGCAGCAAAATCAACCCCTACTCTCCATAACACACTCCTGGAAAAAACTTTTGGATTAAGTTCTGTGATGATGATCTTTAATTTCATCTTGCACGTATAGTTTGATTTAGTTTTCAATAATTTTAGCTAGTCTATTAATGTTTAACATCACAACGTCACTGCACTTTTGCATTTGTCACCTGAAGTAAATGTATCCTTTTCTCTTTAATTCCTCCTGTTCACTGAGGTGTCCCATTTTATCTCATTCTAAAAAAAAAAAACAAAAAAAGGCAAGGGGAAGTGATTTTTTCACTTTTTACCTTGTTTCATTTTTATCAACACACTTTGAGCTTTTGGTTTCACAGAGGGTCTGGGCAGCCAAACGCCTGAAGCGCAGATTAAGAGATCACATCCTAAATTATGGTCATTGCTAAAGAACTTTGTGAACTGACCACTATGATTGCAAGTGTTCTCAGCAAGCAGTCTAAACTTGCTAGACTATTTATTTCAGATTCAAACCTGTATTAAAATTTTTTATAAAGTATTGACTGTTCAGTGTCAGGTTTTCTCCACACAATATCCAATATAGGTGGCATTCCACCCCATATTATTTTGTTTCTTCCAGTGAAAGCAAACTCTCCCTCTGATTAATCTCCTCTCTAAAGATACGTAGACACCCGATCAGTTCATAAATCCACCAGCTGTTTTCTAGACCCCTCCGCTCCTGCCTAAGTCAGGATCTGAGCCAGTTTCCTTCTCATGGGTCTATCACCACCACTGCAGACTCAACACCTCCATTTGTAACCAAGCTCTGTGAACATGACCACGGTTCTATCAGAAGGTCAATAACTTGGTTGTCAGCTGTGGTTTAGAACTCTAAGCCTTCATGTTCAAACTCCTTCCCAGACCTGAGATCCACTTTGCTATACATTCATGTCAATTACTTCCCAGTTATGGCAACTGTCTTCCCCTCTGGCCTTGACCTCGTGCAAACTTATTCCCTTTATAGTCATGCAAAACACTCCTGTGAAGTCCATTATCTGAAGCCCACTGTTTTAGGATGGGCCCATGTAATTTTTCTCACTGTGCTCTTTGGTTCCTCCTTTCTGCCGTGTCAGACAGGAGCTGTTTGTTTTCCCCCTACTCTGCGATTTCTCTTTCACCATCAGGTCACAGTGCTCCTGTTTACAAGCCACTTGTCACATTTCCAGACTGCCAGTGTATACTTTCACTAATAGCCCATTATACACAGGTTTTGAAAGAGTTCTCTGCAAACACCCACAAAGCCATGCCAATTACCTTCCTTCTTTTAAGCTCTTCCCAGGGCACCCAAAAAACCTCTTGCTTCAACATTAAATTACCACGTTCAGAGATATTTTCCCTTTCTCTCCCCTTTTCCCGCCCCCACAGCTGTTCTGGGTTTGTGCAGTGCTCAGCACAGGGCAGCTGTGTCCTGTGACCACAGCTCCCACAAGTTGCAAGGATACTGGAAAAGGTCATCAGCAAATACATAACCTGTATGAAAAGTAAGGCAAGGGAGAAAGCCTCTTCCTTACACTGTTGGAACACTTGACATAAAGGCAACAAGGAAAATGTTAACTTATGCTGTCATGTAAACACCTGAAATTCCAAAAATAATAGTAACCCATCAGACCCCACACTACATCCCTCAAAATCCTGCATATGCTGGTCTTTTCCTGTTTTTCTCTATGTTCTGTAAGTAGCTGGGACTTGAAATGATAATGCAGGTTCATCTTTTCCAGCCTTGCAGATATCTCATCACCACAGCATTACTCCAAGTAATGAAACACAGACATTAATTCAAAGTGTTGCTACCTCCCCCAGTCAGTCCAGAGGCACAAAGCAAAACCGCAAAAGTTCTGCAGCGTGTATAATTTACAAGACGTTCTTAAATTAAAAAAAAATATAAAAAGCCTATCTTAATAACAAGTGCAAGATCTGATGTCAGAGAAATATATTCAAGTCTGCTTCAAAATGTTGGCATTTTCAAGACAAGACCATTTAAAGGGCATAACCTAATGAATCATTAGCACCAAAGCCCATATAAATTAAAACTATAATAAGATGCTTTTAGAATCATCAGCCCCCCCTTTTTTCTCTCCACCCTTGTTATTTCACTTTCAGAGAATATCCAGAAGTACATTTACTTAAATGTCTCTTAAAAATGGCTCACTCTGATAGTTTTGATGGACTCCATTTTTCTTCTGTCATAGGAAATAAATTGGACCCGGTGTTTTTAAAAAAGAAAAAATGTGTCAGATCAGATTCCTTTTCTCAGTAGAAGGGGAAAGACATTTTTCTTGTTATCAGGATCTGCCCTAATTTCAGATTAAATTTTACATGATATGCATGAATTCATATATTTACTTTCTTTCTGCAGGTGTCTGTATAATGTAATGGCATATTTGTTCACACGTTGATATTTTTGTGGGTTTTTATGAGAAACAAATAATCCAGAATAGGTCCTTCTTGGGATTACATCAAGGTTCTGTAATATTCAGAGTCATTTAGGAAATGGCCCAGGGAAGAAATTAGTAAAGCAAAAAAAAACCCCTCAAATATTTTAACTCTGACTTGTCTCAGTCCAGCCCAGCCTCCCTCTGTGGACAGAGAAAAAGCCACAGTTCCCAAATTCTTGAAGAACCACAGGGAGGAAGACTTGACTGCACTCCCAACAGCAAGATTTGATCTGGGAAGAAGGAGATGTCGTTTCAGACTCTGAAGCCTTTCCTGAACTTTATGTACAACCCATCCACAGCAACTGACAAAGGATAGAAGCTGCTCTCCAGTGTCACACAGTACAATTTAGTATGATGGAAATGCAAATTACTCTTTTCTGAATAAGCTAACATTGTTAATTTATTATTTTTTGGAGTCTCATATTCTTTTCCTCCACCCCCAAAAAGGAGAAGCAGTATCTCCTTAAACTGCTTCCTAAAACATGATTATTTCACCGTGAAGAATGGAGCCAAAGGGAACTGTTCTTGGGAAGTTTACTTGCAAAATCTTGCCAGCTCACCTGAATAAATTTCCTTATGTGATTCTGTGCAAATTAGTTCTCTTTAAATGGCCTATGGTTTGTTTGTTTTTTTTTTTTTTTTGCACATAGACAATTTGTGGGACCTTTTACTTTTGAGACACAGCTGTCTGCAAAAGTGGAATAAGTTAATCCAGGAACAGAATAAGCAGAATCAACAAAGAAGCCCTAAATGTTTGAGGTCACATATCAAATATAGATATTATTTTAAAATACATTAAATTTCTATAGTGGTTGAACCAAAAAAGCAGCAATCTGAATTTCTCACCCTGCTACCAGTGGTTAAAGATGCCAACATTTGAGGTTTGGATCCAGCTTGTATTAAAGGTGGGGTGAGAATACTGGGGGATAAAAAAAAAAGGCATTCCAGTTTAGGAGTTCTAGTTCCTAAGTCATATGGTGGCTTCCAGAAACCCACCCACATGGACAAACATGAAAATGAGCACCTATAGTCTGGATGCTGATACACCCACTTCACCAGACTGCTGTTAGTCATTTCTAGCAAAGTCTCTACAGCACAAGCCAGCATATGAGCCCAAATACTACATTCTATTCCTTTTTCATCTTCTTACACATTACTGACAACTGAAAGGTGAAAGAAGTGCAAGCCAAATAGGAGTACTAATTAAAGAAAATATTTTCATATTTTGATTCGAATGGTTGAAGTGGGACGAGCAGAAGCAAGGACTGACTGTATGGAGAAAGGAGAGGAGACAATAAGACTTATTTATGAGAGATGTATCATTGATTCATTAAACCAAACAACACTGCATTATGCTTTGTTGGAAACAGTCTCACACTGGCAAAAATAGGTGGATGCTCAGTAGCCAATTCAAGTATTCTGCTGCTTTGTGCATTTTCCTGTTTAAAAAAAAGTGTCAGAATGAACTGTGCGATCTCTTTGCGATCATTTTCCAGTAAGCAGTGTTTCACAAATCTGAAATATCTGGGGAATGTGGAATTCCACACAGTGTAACATGTCTCTCAGGATACAAGCATCCATCTTTCCCACTTCCCTGCCAAGGGATGGGTCTCTTAAAGCATTACAAGGCTGCTGTGCCAAGGAGTAGCCCTCAGAATCTGGAGAGGCTGATCAGAACTATTTTAGCCAAAACCACATATAATTTCATTTTTCCAAAAAAGGAAGAGAATTTCATAAAACTGATCAGGCAAGCAAGATCATGAGCCTAAGGAGAGCCCAATTAAATTCAACAGATTCTCTCTGATGTGGCAGCAAAGGGGAAGAAGCACTTAAAGGAAAACTGAATCATAAAATAAAAGATAATCTGTTCACTACACACAATTACAAGGAAGAGTAAATCATTACAAAAAAGGCTTAAATATGTAATCTACTTCATTCATTTTTGTCCCAAGTATAAACAAAATGTCTTTATCCAAAGTTTTGAGGGCTTATAACTAATTAAAAATATTCATAACAAACAAAATTACTTGCTCAGTCCAAATAACTCCCTGCCCACATAAATCAAATCAGCCCAGAATCACAAAAAATTCCCAGCTTGCCTCATGCTCTTCAACCCTCAGCAAAAGCTCAGCAAAAAATAACTATGCAGCATGTTCTGAAAGTTAAATTTGGGCTATTTTGGACCTCAGGGAGAATAAATTCTGAAATCAAAGAATCTTCATGGAAACCCCCTATCACCATTTCCTTTCTATTAAGTGAAAAGCTCGATCATTTATGCATCTCTGCAGATGATATGTATGGTAATACAGAGATACCTAAAAAATAGCCTGTTAAAAGGACCAGCTGAGATCATTTCCAACAACTTTCACTCAGCTTGGAGCAGCCAAGAGCAGAGGTGTAACATCCTACAGCCAGATAGTCACAGTCTGCACTAGAGTCAGTGTCTGAACCATTTCAAGGTGCAGGTCACACACATTTGGCAAACTCCCAAGCATCAAAGTGGAAAAGGTGTGCATAGGGCTTAGACAGCTGCCATCTTTTAGCTATGAGAGACTGAAGAATATCTTCCGGCTTAAGATGGGCCCTGGGTCGGATTTTTTCAGTGTTCTTAGGGTCCAAGGAAATTGGTACAATGTTCAAATCCCCGTCATATGAGAAGCATATTTTAATGATCTCTCAAAGGTATTTTGTGAGGTCCAGACTAAAACAAGTCCAAGTCCACAATCTGGGCCCCCTGATTCTGGGTTGTTTCTCAACACAATTCCAGCGTTGAGAACCTGCCTGCTTCTTTGTCCCAGTTTAATCTCACCACTGTCACTCTTGCCTGGGCTGAGCCTTCACTATTTTGTTGCCCTCTATCCACTCGTCTCAAACACTCACCAAGGTCACATGAAATAGGGAGAAAGAGTTGGGTGTCACTGAACTTTCTGTCACTCATGCAAACGGATTTGTGTATGACAGCAAATAAAAGTGTGTGCAAAGCCCGGGTTACAGGTCAGTCTACCTCAGGTTCATCAAATTAACACGGCTACACTTGTTTTGTGCTGAGGTGGGGCATGGTTGACTAGACCAAAATCCCCCTTTCGTAGTCAGAACATAATCTAAGGTTGCCTACCAAAGTCTAGGCAATTGAAAAGGTATCAGCTTTCATAAACTTCTGGAAATAATCCAATTTTGTTAATAACTTACAGCCATAAAACAGGTATCAGTCTGCCAAGATGCCAAACATCAAAGTCTAAGAAAGGTGGACGTTTCCTAGTGGTTTCAACTCTTTGCTCTCATATATTTTATTCATGAAAAGCATTGTTTCTCTAATCATCATCCAACATCTTGCAATAAGCAAAGTGACTCACTTTCAGAGCCCTATTTACATTGAGAAAGAAAAAAAAAAAAAAATCTGCTTAATACATACTTGTACTTGCAGTGTACCAGAGAAGAGTCAAAGCCATAAAATTAGACTTCAAACTTTTCCAAGGACAGAGGGAGCTGACAGCCACTGTTCAAAATGAGAAATATTTAATTATGCAGAAACTAATTAATATTAGAATTACAGCCTTTTCCTTACGTAGGTCTTAATCCACACTTTGTCCACCTCTTACTCTGAAGCTCTTGTTCAAACAAACACGTACAGGCTCTCCTTAAAATTTCATATTCCGAGCGGATCTTTCTACGGTGACCTTATTCTGATTATTACTCCACGGTTTTACCGTCCCATTTGTTCCCGAGCAAAAAGCATTTAAAATTCCAGAGTAGCTTCACAAACTTCACATGCAGCTGGCAATGAACTCCCAGCTTTCCAAAGGCTTTTCTGATATATGGTGCCATGGGAGCCAGAGACGTACCCCTTCAGAAGTCTGAATGGAGACAACCCTTCTGAAATTCAGTGTCAGGGGCACACTCAGCAGCCTGTGCCCAGAAAAAATGGACACTGAGGGTAAGCACAAAGCAAAAAACCCTCTCATGTTGCTCAAAGGTGGGCACAGCAGCAGAGCAGAGGTCTTGCAGGTATCTACACAGTTCCTAAAAGCGGTGGAGGTAGAGGTTCAGCAGAAAGACAGCTGCCCGTCTTGGGTCATTACCTAAATGTGCATAGCCCCAATTTTATTGTGATTTTATAAATCATGTGTAAAGTTGACATGTAAATTAATATCTAAGTGCCTTAGTTAGCAGACTCACTTTCAAAGAGAAAAAATGCTGTGAATGCAGCAGATCTCCCATTTATCTGAGAACACCAATTCAGGGCTGGAAACAGTGAAACAGCCACTGCTCTATACACCAGTTTCTGTGTGTCTATAATTTAAAGGTACCTAATGCACTCTATTTTAAACTTCTATTTTCAGTTGTTTCTAGTTTTGCCAGACTCTCAGAATCTGCACTGAAATTTTCTACAGCAAAAGTCTGCCTCAGGCTTCCCTTCCTCCCCTTTTGTTTTCTGTGTTTCAGTTAAAACTGCTTAGCTATTTCTGAGAACAAAGAACGAGGAGAAAAACATGTTGTTTTGTCCATTGTTAAAAAAAAATATCCTGACTGTGAATCTCTACTGTCTCCTTCTTTTGAGTGGGATGTAAAAGGTCACATAAAAAAATACCCTCACGCTAGGGATATGAGTTCTTATATCCCTGTGAAAAGCTGCCCAAATTTGGCAAAGTTAAGAGCCTCCCAGGGATTCTGGTTCATATGCATCAGTAGAGACTTCAGAGATTAACTTTTATATTTTCCCAAGATTCAGCTGCCACTTAAATGCTCTAATCCTTTCCCTGTTCTTCTTCCTCCTGTCTGCCTGGGCTGCCCTGTGGCCATGCCCATGGCCTGAGAGCAAACTCTCCGTGTTTCTCACCTATCCCCACCTAGGCACCCCCAAAGCTCTTAGGGATGGGACTTCAGAGCTCTGCTGTGCCCCCTTAGCTCAGCCTTTCACGGGGAGAAAATGAAATAAAAGGGAGAGAAGAGCTGCGGGACATGAAAGCAAAATAGCAAAGCACCAAGAGACAGCTAGGTGAGATAAGGCAGATGAAGACAGCACTCAAAAAGGAGCACAAAAGTACTACATAAGGAAAATGTAAGGAAGACAATGGTACAGCCAAAATTTAGGAGTCCTGCTCCGTTTTCAACAAGTGGAACTATCAGGAAAGTGGGCATCACATTGCTGGCTGTGTCACTGCCACAGGCATTAATGCTGTTCTGATCTACAGTCTGAAGACTCAAATTGCTTTAAACAATCTTAAACTCCACGTGATTCACTATTTTAGACTTGTTTTATTTTATCCTTTTTTTTTTTTCCAATAAAGGAGCTACATTAAAAATATTTGTGATGAAAAGCCAAGTATACTGGTATTCCACACAGGAAATACCAGTATTATTGTATTTACATGCAACCTCAATTTACTTCCCTTATGAATACAAATCATTATACTGCTTTTAACTTTTAATAACAGAATCACCTGTCTAATTCACTGCATGAGAGAAACTACCTTGGGAAAAAACTTTAACTGTATGGTGGAAAAGGCTAACATATATAGGAACTATATCTTAACACTTTACAAGATATGTAAATCGATTAACACAAGGTATCACAACAGAAAAACAAAGATAGTTTTCTGGTCAAAGTATCCAGTTTTTATCACTGAAAAATAAATAGGATTCTATCTCTTTTATTCCTTTGTACAGTTACTAACTGTGTGTTCTTTGTTCGTGAATTCCTGATGCAAGGCACCTGGGGTCAGGTTGGCAAAGGTGCCAAATACTCCCACCTGAAATGAATAGGAACAGTGCTTTCAGCATATAAAGAACCACCAGATACCAAAGGTTTAAAAAAAACACCCAGGAGTTGTGAAATGTTAGCTGCCTGAAGTGGATAGGCCCTGTTGAAAGCGGCAGTGTCAGTGGTTTAGCTTTCTCTTTCTGAAATGGGATGAATCCCTCTCTCTTATGAGGATTTTGAAGTACTGAATTGATCTTTCTTTGTGAATGACTTGCATATGACTCACATACTTAGGTAAGCACACCACGGGGAGGAAAGAAACAGCATAAGGTTTTGTATTATTTCTGGGGTTTGAAGGTGCTAGCTTATATAAGGCCTAAAACTGAAGAATTGGGGTGTTTCATAACTGAATGAGCCCTTGTTCCATGGTTGCACTAAGGGTATGTGTTCTTACTTCAGAAGTATACTACAGCATGCTTTTACTAGAGGATATATCAATCTTGGATTTTTGTACAAGAATTGTTCTTAACTGTTACCTTAGGATTTTCTAATTCTCATCTCTTCATTCTGCTACTCCTCATAGTCTCTTACCAGAGAGTCTTGTTGAATCCTCATGGAGTGTCTGAGTCCATGGGAAAAATCATGCATGGTGATGGTCAGGATACTTTTCAAAGCAGTTATCATAGAGTTTCCCCTAGAATAAAAAGAAAATTAGGTGTAGCTCTTTCTCTACTTAGGGTACCAGGTGCCCACAAAAGGGGTAATTTTCATAAATTCATCCATAAATACAGATAATTATTGGCAAATAGCCTAGAGCCATCCCAGTTGCTAGGGCTCTGACCTTCTTGTATTTTAGGTAGGGTCAGGCTTGGATCAGTACATAACTATGGATCCCCTAAGAAAAGCTTGGGAGCTCCAGGCTGCACTAGTGGCTACTCAGTAGGTGGCATTATATCCCTAAAGATGGTGCCATGACCGTCCCCTTGCAGGACACTTTCTAAAAGTGACTTCCACACACAGTCCTTACCTTTGGCCCTCATTTGTACTTACAGTTAAGCAATCCCATCCCACTTCCTTTCTGCAGAGGGCACAAATTGAACCATGAGTTTCAGTGCTCCCACCAAGTCCTCAAAGGATTCTGTGCTCAGCCTCCCGCAGGCAGGACCTCCCAGACTGTGATACCTCGGGCACCAAGGAGTTCCTCAAATCCCAGTCCCCTTTCTGTCCTATCAGAGACCTACACTTTGCTAACTTTGTTCCAGCTGCTGGCTTGTGTGTGCCAACACTTAATCACTCCTAAAACTCTGAGTCTGGGCATTAGTAGCTAAATCTCCTCAGCTGAGGTATCTGTGAATCTTGCAGGTGCCAGTCTTGATCCTGCACAGAAGAGCTTGAAATTATTGAAGAGAAGGACTACATTGCCTGCTTAGCTCACAGCTGAGAGCTCCACTTGCTGGTTGGGTTCAGAAAGACTTGGAAAGATGCAAACAAAAGGCAGAAATCTGTAATGTTTCTTGGGAAGGAGGCTTTGAAGGTGACATTTAGTTGGAGAGAATGTGGACACATGGAGAGAATGGACACAGTTGGCGATAGAATATGTGTAATACACCCATTACTGCAGCATTTAAAAGCAATGCAAGTTAGAAATGGTCTTCTCTAACACTAAGCCGAGCTTTGGAAAAAAAGGACAAACTACACCCAGATCCCATAGAGACTCACAGAGCTTTTTAACTCCACTTTCTGTGTGTATTCCCGTTGACCTCCAAGGCATAGGTTTCATTGCAAGTGGATGGACAGACTCATTATTTCTTAACTGACCTTTGAAAATAGGATTATTTCTTAAACCTCTGAAGTACTTTGGCAAACTTTGCCCTGAGTTGTTTCTGTAGGGACAATAAGCCACGTTGCATTTTAAGTTTCCTGCTATGTGCCTTTTTCTCCTTACACATGGTGTCTCCTGTTTAGGACTTGACAGGGAGGGTTTGAACACAAGTGATCACTTTTTTATTTATGGATGGCCTTTTGTTTTGTTTTTCAAAGAGTGTGTACAGAGAATGCACAGCATGACAAAGGGTATAATAATTGTGGAAGAGAAACTTGATGCCAGTCCTGAGACCGGCCGGTCTCTGTAGGTGAGGCCCTCGTACCATCACAGTGATTACTTTGTTGAGATTGAAACAGTAGTTTGTGGAATTCAGCCTTAGAAAGAACAAGCTGCCTGTATTTTGATATCCTCAAAGGGAGGGAAGGGGGGAGTGGCAGGAGATGGCAACATGCCCGAAAAAGCCATTTAGAAAACTGGCAAGGCTTTAATTTTTTTCCTATGAAAATCTCGCCAGTTGCTGCGTTAGTCTTTGAACCACGTTCTCACCGACACTGTTGCTTCTCCTACTTTAGAGTCAGTTTATTCAGTTGGTTATGAATGACTTTCAGCTGCTCTGTAAATTGTTATTGTCCAGGCTCCATTGCAACCAGAGGTCACTTGCAGTTTCCATTATAAACCCAGGTTTCCAGGTGTTTATTATAACTTGGCAGTTTTCAAATCTGGGTTAAAAATTGGTACACTTTTTTCTTAAGGCCAGATGGGCTTTTTATCCTTTCTCTTCTTCTTTTCCCCACCTAAATTTTAACCTTTTAGGAGCTGAATAAAATCTCTATTGGGTGCAATGTTAAAAAATTATTATTGGCAAAGAAATTAATTTCTCTAACACTACTTAGTATCTTGAGTGTGATCTTTGTGATATACTCTTCATCAACCACAGTGTGATATTTTTATTTTTTTTAAATTCTGTTTATGAGAGTGCCTTCAGTTTGTGCAATTCCTATGTGGCCCTGATCCAACTTGTAGCTCAGTCCATTGCCCAAAGTCTCAGTGACTTCAGTGGGACTTCGTGTGAGCTGTTCCCTTGATCCAAGTCTTAAAAAGGGTCATAATGTATTTGCCAAACATCCTGTAAAGGGGTAGTGCTAAAATTAGTGCTCGTTGCTTAAGAGTAAAGACAAAGGATTTCAGTGTAAAAATGTGCACTTATTCACGAAGTTCTGATGACAAGATCCAAGATTATTATTAAAATAGAAAAGGAACCAAGACAGCAAAAGCAATATTTTTCACTTCTGTTAGAGCCTTGTTGATTGATCTTTGGACACTGAGCACCTGATTTTGCATCTTCTGTGTTAGAAAAAATACTTGAAACTGCTAATAGAAGGTCAATAAAAAAGTTGCGACACTTACATTCATCTCTCTTAGATCAAATTTAGGAGATTTATTTAAATTATACTCTAA
>NW_024582060.1:3337666-3380166 GCF_017639235.1 Corvus kubaryi | reverse complement strand
GTTTGCATGTCTGTCTGTCTTGTGGTCAAGGGTGTTCAGCACCTACAACTCCATGTCTATTATTTCTCTCCCCCTCCAACACTAGGTAGAGAATAAGGATGTGTCTTCAACTCCTGGGATGAGGATGCTGTAGGGGGGAAATGGCTTGGCTTCCTTCAGCATTCAGCTTCAAAAGTGCAGTGAGGGGGGTGGCATGTGGCAAGCGGGGCCCAGGGGTGGCACAGCCGGGACTGCGCCAGGGAGCAGGAAACTTTCACGCTGGAGTTTCCACTGCTTTCTGAGCAGCTCAGATCTAGCACGGAGACAGGCAGAGTTTTCACCTTCAGGGATTTTTCTCATTACTCATTAATAGAGAGATATGTATCTTGCTGCTTTTTTTTTCTCCTTTTTTTTTTTTTTTTTCTTTTTTTCCTTTTTGCGTGGGCAACTTCTGGTTTTGTTTAAGCAAAGTATTTTGGGAGGAGTGATGGCGGGTGGGGGGCGCGACGCTCCCCTGCTTGCCCGGGTGTGCTCCTGGAGCACTCTCTGGGAAGGTGATCCTGAGCCGCTTCAGCAGAGGTCACTTGTGTGTGCGTGTGTGTGTGTCCCTGGTGTTTGTGTCTAGCATATGCATGTGGTTTTGCTGACTGCACTTGCAGGCTTGTAAATTTTCACCATGGGAAATTACCAACAAAGCCCAATCTGTCTCCTGGCTGCTTTGCACTTTCCGAGGGCGGCTGTACTTGAGCGAGCTGCAGAACGAGAGAGAAAGCGAGAGGGAGAGAGAGAGAAAGGGGGAGTTGGGAGGGGGGAGAGGAAGGGTGGGTGGGTGGGTGGAGGGGGGGAGAGGTAAATAGCCTTAAATCGGAAGGGAGCTGCTTCTCTGTGGTCTTCCACAAGAGCTGCCTGGGCTCTGCTGGCTCAGTAATAACTGAGTGACCTTTTCTTTTGCTGTATTATGTCTGGCTGGTAAGGGATTGCATTTTGCAGCTGATAAAGCCCTGACTTCATTCAACTCGGCTCCTCACACGCTGCTTTAGGTAAGTTGTCTTCAGCCAGGACGGAGACAGACAGCCTTGGACTGCAAGATACTAAAAGGAGGACACCTGTAGCTCGGATGCGGTCAACACAATTACTTGGCGGATCCTTGAGGACCTCATTATTTTAAACTTAAAGAATAGCGATCTCCCTCCCCATCTCTCCCACCCCCTCTTTATTTTTTTCCCCAAACAATGCTTCTTTTTGACCTTTTCCAAGGAGAAGAGCTACAAAGCAGCCACTGTGCTTATTGAACTGCCTCCCCTGTATCGCTTAATTGAGAAGGTAAGCGAGGCAACTGTGTACATAAGCTTTGGGTCATTTGTGTATGTGTGCCTGCATCACTCTCTCCCTCTCTCTCTCCCTCTCTCTCTCTCTCCCTCTCTGAGTCATAAGCCGGGGCTGCAATACACACACACATCTCTGCACTGCAACTTTCACTCAAGCTGCAGCTCTGCCGAGACTGTTTTGTTTAAATCATGTGAGGCTTCATTATTTTTATGATGAGACATGAAATACATGCAAGCAGAGGATGCTGAGCGAAACCCATCCGACTGTATGTCTCGAGAAATAGCAGTCAAAGTTAACAATGAATTGCAGCCCCACCACTACCCCCCTCCCCGTTATTATTGTTATTATTATTCTTGCTTCTTCCAGAGCTTCTCGAAACATGCTCTCAATTATCAAGGGAGTCGGTTAATTTCCCACTCCCCGGCTTTAATCCACAAGCCTCCCCGTACGGCAGTTTAATTTGCAACTGCTTCGGTGCAGGGTTAACCCTTTGGGCAGAGCGGAGGCAGGAGCGGGGCGGGGAGCCCGGGGGGCAGCGCGGGCTGGGGGCGGCAGGGACGCGCACCGGCTGCGGGTCCGGGCTCCCGCATCCTCCCTCTCCCGGACCGGCGTGAGGCAAGGGCAGCCAGGCTGGCATTGCGAAGCGGTACTTCTGTCTGCGAGCATTTCTCTTTTTTTCCGCCTTTTTTTTTTTTTTTCCTCTTCCCCCCACCTTCTCCCTTCCTAGCGAGCACGATACGGTATGCTAACGCCGCATGTGACAGTTTAATCAAACCCATTTGTTACAACAAAGCTAAGAGACCGCTGGGATTATAGGCTTACGGCAGAGTTAGGGGAGCATGTGGCTTTGTCGCTCGCCATCGCCGTGCGGGGCCGGCGGCTCGGGGTGTGCCGTCCCCCCAGCCCCAGCCCCGCCGCCCCCCGCCCCCGCTGCGGCGCGCCACGCTCCCGCTCACTTGACCCGAGCCGAGGAAGCACTTGCTACTTTTGCCGGGATTTGGTGCTTCAATGAGAAGGAGCTCTCCAGGCGCCCGTAAATCAACTCATGCAGAAAAAGGAGAAAAGTTTTGGTAAGGCGGCGGTGGCCGGCGCTGGCGCGCAGCGGTGCGTTCCCGGGGGGAGGCGGGGGGTCCTCCTTCCTCTTCCATCCCCAACGCGCTGCCGTGGCGAGCGGCTGTGCCAGCGTGAGCTCTGAGGAGACCCGAAATACCGCTTCCTAGGACAGCTCTGTAGGACCGCGCTTTAAACCGATTCGTTTTGCTCGGTGCAACAAACATCGCGACGTGCTGTCCCCGACACCTCCCTCTCCCCATCCTTGTGATGCTCGGAAAGGAATTGGCATAAAGGGCTTGAGCGTCTAACTCCGAAAAGGGATTCTTTGTTGTGGAGTATATGTTTCTTATTTATTTTTTTATTTTGCATGTGAGCTGCATCAAAATTGAACTCAGTCTTGCAAATCTCTTGTTGGCCTTTGCCAAGCACTAGCACTTTGCTGCCATGGTAACTGTAATTAAACTGATAAGAGTGGAAAAATGTCAGTATCTCTGAGCCTTGCAGCTGCATTGGAGAAAAAGGGAATCAAATTGGTTCCCAGCACCACTGCTCTAAAAAAGGAGGGGGAGAGTGGTGGGGGGGCTGGGGGAGAGAGATGGGGGGGGGACACGCCAGGGGTAGGAACATAGCTAAGCAGCTCCGGTCCCTGAGATCTGGGTACATCTATTTGCTGTGTTGTCCCTTAGGGGGCTACAGCCTGCAGGGATGCTCTGGGCCAGTGAACAGAGAGAAACAAGCTTTTAGGCCCAATCTAGCTTTCAAAAAGAGAAGGGGAAAGAAGAAGAGAAATCTTTTGTTTGGTGTCTCTTGGCAATCGACTAGCCATGTTGGCCAAATTCTTTTAATCTGTATCACTGCTCCCAGCTGTGGGACTGCATTCCCATTTTTATTTTTTGCCTAACCTCTTCTCTTTTCCTTTTTTTTTCCATCTCCTCCTTCCCAACCCATATCCTTTATGTAGAAAGAAAGAAAAAAATCAAAAATAAAAAAAGAAAAAAAGCAGATTCCTCTGTAGAAGAAGGGGCAGGAGGTGAAGTTTAGTTATATACCATGGAAAATTAACTCAAAAGTATACAGAAGAGACAATATTCAGAGTACTGAAATCCTTACTTTTATTTTTTAAAAAACCCCTGAGTGTTATGGAGTTGCGGTTACTTTGTTGTGTTAACTACAGAAGCTGAGACTGTGCGGATGAATGGCACAGAACAAGAGAGCATAATGGAGGCAATCAACCGTTAGGCTGGTTCACAATGCAATCCAGGCAATTAAAAGCTCACCAGAGTTTAAATGAAATGGTTCCACTTATTTCTGTGCACCACACTGCACAGGCTATTATTTATGTCTCTTTTTTTAATTATGATTTCCCTTAAACTGTCAAATAACTCAGAATAGCAGGGTCTCGGAGGCAATAAGAATTTTCCACAGAACAATTTACATGCCAATCTAAAACTAGTTACGACTCCTGATGTGCTACATATGAGTTCTGAAATGTTTCTTAGCTTCTGAAAGCTTAACTTTTTTTTTTTTCCAAGTCTGTGTGTGTTGCCCTGAATTACTGGAGCTCTGAATGCTTTTAGGATGAAGCTACAAAGTAGGAAAGCATCAGAAAAGTATTCTTTTTATCTCCTCCTAGACCCCTAACGCTCTCGTTGACTGTGTGTTGTCTGTCAGTTCGCTTTTAAAGACTGATCCACCCAATAGTTAATTTGCTCCAAACTGATTTTTTAATTTTTTTTTTCTGAATAGAGGCTTGTTTTCCCTTTTGGGCTGTTTGTGCTACTGTCCTTGGTAGAACTGTGTGCATACCTCTGAAAAAGGGGGGAAGAGTGGTCTTTAAAAGTTTGTAAGAGATCCAGTGCATAATATCCAACTCTTCCTCCCAAGGACTGCTTGTACCACAAACAAGAGCTGAGTTCTGAGTGTCTCATGCCATGCTCAGCTCAGCTCACCAGGGACTAATCCCGCTTACAGATGCTTCTAAATCACTAACACAATATAGTTCATTACATCAAATCTTCATTCCCTTTGATTTTTGAGAAGGGTGATGATTTGAGTGAGATGGATTTTTGCTTCTCTCCCTTCCCTGGGAGCCTAATTTAGCTTTTTCCAGCAACCCTTCCTCTTTATCACGAAATCATAGTTACAAATCAGTTGACAGTGTTTCATCACACGATAATAACAATAAACAGGGAGGGCAGCCAGTTGCATCGAACTTATTTGGGGAGATCGAAAGAAATCTGAAAAACCTGGAAGTCAGGTTATTAAGTTCTCCCTTCAAAAATCCTAAAGGTGGTGAATGGTGATGAAGAAGTCTTATTCCTGACACAGCTCTGCAGTTTCTGTGCAGTATCCTGGGGACTGGGGGTGGAGGAAGGGAGGGAAAGGAGGGAAGGATAGAGGAAGCCCTTGAAAGCATATTGGGGTGAAATAAAAAGGGTTTATTTGACAGTGACAGACTAGGTACTGAAATTTCTCAGTTCTGAGAACAGATCTGCTCTGTGATGCAGAGCATGGGTAGGACTCTGCAGAACTGAAGGGAAAGCTGGGTTTGATTTTTCTTTTTTTTTTTTTTTTTTTGCAGCCTGGGTGTAGCACTTAGGGAATTGTATGATGTTTTGAAAGTGCTCCATAAGCTCTGCTTTCCTGGGGGAGGGGGAGAGGAAGGCAACCAGGCAGCAGTGCTGTGCACTGCTACCTGATATTTCAGCAGTGAGCAGTTTGGATGGGTTTGTGGGTGCTGTCAGCCTCTGAAAGGGCTTTTCCCATGTCCTAGGAAATAAATGAGTACTTAAACCGCAGCCTGTGAAAAGCTGGGCACCAGTAAACTGCAAAGTATTCTTATTGCCAAATTAAGGGAGAGCTAAAAATACACGAGCACGTATCTGAAAAGTGCAACACCATCAGAGATCTTATGGGAATGTTAAAGGGAAGAAAGATGGTCTGTGAGGTGATCTGCACTACAGTGGCTCATACAATACAGGAAAAAAGTAATAAAATGTTCTGCTGTCAGAACTAAGCAATTTAAACGGGGCGTGTGAAGAAAAGGACGTTTTCAAATTCGGAGATATGTCAAACACTTCTTGACTTTGTTTAGAACCCTCCTATGTTTCAAAAAAAGCATAACTTTTTCTTTTTTTTACAAGGAAGCGGGGATTTTTAAATAATAAAATAGAACCAGTTTCATTGCAAGTAAAGTGAGAACAGATCAGATCTTTCACAGCAGAAGAGCATTCCTTCCCTCCAAAAGCTGCTGCAGATTGAATCCCCAATCTGGAGATGCTGCCAGTGGGGTGTCAGCACCACCTTTTCTCTCTGCATCAGGAAAACAGGCATGTAGGGTTGCAAATACTCCTTCCGTGGCATGTTTGCCCCTTTGCACTTGCCCCTACAAGAAGGGTTTGGTCTAACCAGTGTGAATGACAGGGCTCTGCCTACTTTCCTCGTGTAGCAAATACTTCAAAAGCTGTGCAGGCTATGTGCAGGCTGCAGTTTTATTTGTAATACAATAACCTCATGTTTGCAGCATATACCTCGGGAATTATCAGGCTTGATTACTGCAATCTGCTCAGACATTCACTAGATTGGCCATGTTTCTGTGGCATCTTGTTCTCTTCAGACAGCTCAGGACAGTAGATCAGCCTGGATCAGAGACTGTCAGCCTCCACTCTCTAACCCGCTTCCTTATCAGGCGATGAAATTTTTACATTAAGATTTTTTTTGTTAAAGCCTTTAACTGTGTTAGCTCCTAGTTTATTCTGTTTTCCCTCAAGCTAAAGATTAAAGTCCTAGAACAGCCCTTCATGCTTCTAAACTTTTTTTTACCGAGTTACAAGAAGTTTATACAAATTGTGGCTGATTTTATGCATTTGTCCTCTATACGGCCAAAGAGAGGGTCTGGGGATAAGCCTGTTGTTGGCACCTAGTTTATATTTACACTCTACTGCGATAAGCAACGTTACAGATTAAGGCTTTTTGACCAAGTGATGTTATTAGAGTTTCAGCAGGACTTCCCTTTACGGTCTGGTAAAGGGTTCCTTACCAAAAATCTCTGATATTTTCATGCTTTGAGTCGTTTATTTGTAGTCATGTTACTTTGCTCTTTCAGTGATGTACCCTGGATTCAGGGGAGTCAGCTGTCAGTTGAAAACGCTGCAAAGGCTCAGCCTTTGTCTCGTGGTGCTTTCTCAAGAGGAAATGTGTGTGTTCGTTCCCAGATCTGCCACAGACTGTGGTGCCCTATGCAGGTCGCTGGATCTCATCCTCCCCCTTGGGAATGAGAGACAGATCTTAGGAGTAACTACGTGGTGAGGAGCTATGAGCATCGGCTGGGGAGTGATGGGAGGGGCAGCACTGACAATTTTAAACTGGCTGATAGAAAAATATAGGCCTTACACTTCTATCATGAGCTGCAGATGTGGTGCAGCAGCACTGCCGGGGTGCTTCGGGGTGTCCGCTAGCAGAACTGCCTGCGCACCACTGAACGGCTCCTCCACCACGGAAATGTGTCACACTCCAAGGTGTGTGGTAGGCTGCACTGCAAAGAGGGGAGCAAGGCTGCCGTGCCCATGTGTTGCAATAAGAATTGCTATTTCTAACTCAGCGATCAGCTTTGCAGGTGGGACTTAGGAGTTCAGCTTGGGAGCACCGGAAAGTCACTAAACTGGCCATGCAGTCACTGTGCTCCACGTAGGTTCCATGCGTTCCACGTACACCTGTGTGGAGATCCCTGGGATGCCTCAGCCTCTTGTCTCTGTAACCTTGATATCCATAAAGACACACTCTACCACTGCTTTGAAGGTTATGCTGGTTTCCGTGCTTTTCTCACGAGAGATTTCAAAAAATTAAACACAAACCAAACCAAAGAAACCCCAGCTAGTCTGTGTTCTAGCCCCCTGAACCTGCCTGCCTGTGGTGGGGTGTTACAGCACCAGCCAAGATCTGCTGATAGAGGCTGGGACTGCCAAGCTTTCTTAACTCCAGCTAGTAGAACATTCATGATGAGGGGCTCTTGAATTTGTTCTTCTTTGCTCTGAGAATCTACTTGACCTTTTCCAGTCTCTGGATAATAATAGGGTTCCATACCCCAAATGTTGGAGTAGGATTTGCTTGTTGGCAACAACATTTGTTCCCCAGTCTTGGCAAATCCTCATTGCAATATTCGGATATGTTCTAATGAGTAACACCTTTTTCAAGTTACATCACTGGCTTTAAAACAGTGAGATAAGCTGCTGTCGTCGGTTCTTCCCTTCCCTCCTGTGCCTGTTTGATGTCCACTAAAATATCCACAGAGCTATTACTTTGCTTATCCTAAGAAGTAACTTTCGGAGAATTAGTCTGAGTGCAGTGGGATGGCAGCTCATGCAGCTAACCAGAGAGACCAGTGTGTGAGCACTTTGGGGCAGCGACCTCTCCCCATTTACTGTAAAGCCGAGGGCAATTGATTTTTGAATGCATCCCTGGAAGCTGGCTGTGTTGCTCTGAGTAACATCACTCAGCTGTGCTCCACTTTTTGCCAGTTCTGTCCATTAAACAGTGTTTCAGGTGTTTGAATGGTTTTTTAAATGCTCTCAGCTATTACATCAAAAGGTGTATATATACTTAATGGACACTACTGTACTCCTTGTCCTGAGGTAGCTGTTGGCTAAAACTGGGATTGGAAAGTGGGGCAGCATTTCTATTTTTTTTTTTTTTTTCCTTGACAAACTGGAAACTCTCTGACCTTGTGCAGATTATTTTAAGTCAGGTTTTTCAGAGGGTCCTTACACTGCAGGTTGTGACTGGCGTTGCTGGTACTGAAGTCTTTGGAAATCTCATCACTTCATTAATATGTTTAAAAAGAACTACAATATTAAAAAATAAAACACCCCCCTGCCAGCATCAAAATTTCTATGTCAAGTCTCCCAGAAACGCTTGCCCTGTGCCTCTAAAAGCTTCAATCTTTTCTTCTTTGGAATCTGAAATGCTTTTATATTTTATGAAGATAGTACAGATAAGTCCAAATATGTGGACTTAACTATGTTTGCCATATAGATACCCTGTTTATTTAAATTTTGGGTGGCTAAGTTTTGGAGATATGCTGTTTATTTAAATTTTGCATTGCTAAATATCGCATACTGTGGCTGAAATTGGATGACTTTGAACTGTTTTAATATTTCATGTTATTTTTTAAATCATATTTCTTTTCAGCAAAGAGACCAGGTAAATGAGGTGTTAAAGAGAAGCTGTGGAACTTAGAGCAGTGGAAGTTTCTGCTCTCAAATTGATCTGAGCCTTGTTTTCAGCTTGCTGTGGACTGACTAGGTTATTTTATCCTATCTACACCACTGGCTTTTAAATGAACTGGGTGTGGGGGGGAGCAGCAACGAGGTGGAGGAAGAAAAGGGCAAGAGTTTTTGTACTTGAGAGAATATCTATTTTCACTCTTCTCTTGTCTTCTTGTATTTCAGGTATACAAATGCTCTCAGTCCAGCCAGACACCAAGCCGAAAGGTTGTGCTGGCTGCAACCGTAAGATTAAAGACCGATATCTTCTAAAGGCCCTGGACAAATATTGGCATGAAGACTGCCTGAAATGTGCCTGCTGTGACTGTCGCCTGGGGGAGGTGGGCTCTACCTTGTACACCAAAGCCAACCTTATCCTTTGTCGCAGAGACTATCTGAGGTAGGTCACGGCCTTCTTCCACTCGCTGACAAACTCGGGAAATCTGTTCAGCCTTCCCTATGGAGCTGCTCTCGCATAAGCAGGGCTGCAAGGCTGAGTATGTGTGGAAACGAGGAAACAAGTACTGAAACATGGAGATTAAATTAAAGTCTGAGTCAAAAAGTGCACACAACCAGGTTGTGGAGGTGGTTGCCAGATTTCTGATGCTGATACTGGTGTAGAAGAGAGTAATTCCCCCCATGCTTCCCACAGCACCGTGCTCTTGGGGAGGTGGTGGTCTTCTCCTCCTGGCAGCACAGTGGTGGCCAGGTGTAGCAGCCTGAAACCAGATGCATGGTTTTCACCAGCTTCAGGGCAGGGTTTGAACCCTGCGAGGGAGGCGTGTTTCACCCGTCTTCGCTTTTGTCCTCTTAGTTTGCCAAGGGATTTCATTTGTGGCACTCAAGCTTCTGTGAATGTTGCCACTCAGCTGTTAGAAGCTGGACCAGGATGACCCAACTGTCTTCCCCATTTTTAGTAACCATGTGTCTGAGCTCCAATCCCCTCTGCTCCTAGTTTCAGCTGGTGACCTGGGTGGGATGCTGGCTAACCTGTGGCCACTTGTTAGAGGTACCAAATCAGCTTTTTTATCTTCTTGTTTGCTCGTGGACCTACATTCTCAGAACTTTTTGAGGAATAACTCATAGCAAAGTACGGACAAGCAGCACCAGGATAGTTTATCTGCAGCTCATGTGTCAATAGGGCAGCTTTGCAAGACATAAGTTTAACTGGGAAGTTTAGTTTCCCTGGGCTCTCAATAGTAAATAGAGAGAAAAGGCTCCTCTGAGGTGATTCCAAGCACCTATTTCCTATAGCAACACCTTTCCTCCATTCCCTGTAGAGGGGGTCTAATGAGACTAGCTGCTCCAGGCTAAGGTGAACTCCTGGGAATATTTCCCCTGCCCCTTTAGTGAAGCCTTTTCCTTTTAAAGGGACGTCGAAGTCGCTAATACATTGGGGAAAAATTAAAATTCTTTTTGAATGCGTTAACTTCTAAGTTCAGCTTAAGTACAGGTACCAAACAGGAGGTTCCCACACACTGATCAGTTCCCAAGCTCTACACCGTGGGTTGGTTGGAACAGGAAACAAGACTAAAGCACTAACAGCTGTTGGTACTCTGGCTCTCCACATAACCACCTCTAGAAAAAGAGAGTGGAACAAAAACCTTCACAAACGCATTGTGCATTTGTTGAGCTGGGGCTGAAAGGCAGATCAGGTTCTTCAGGTGGGCTTAGACTTCTTAATGGTAAAAGTATTCTTCTACCTATTAAAGCTCTGAGCTGAACCCAAGATAGAGTGCTGGGAACTTAGCATAGAGGCTGCATCTTAAACTCTCTGTGTTAAAGCTGCCAAAGCAGTAGGTAACAAAACCTCACTTTTAAAAACTGTTGGAACAGAAGGGAATTGTTATACATGAACCTAGGTCACTTGTGGTCTTTAGGTGAGTGTGTGTAGAGAGGGTTTGGAAAAGCTTTTGGTGGGGGGAAGTAACATCCCAACTTTCAAAACCCATTTTAATAATCTTTACACAACAAATGCCTGCAGGAGCGAGAGAACTGCTATGGCTGTTTCATCTGAGTTCCAAATTTACTGGAGACTTTGAGCTTACTGAATCTCCCAAGCGCTAGTGCAGCAGATCTACTATTTTGAAATCAAATGTTTAAAATCAAAACCAGAAATGATGTGGTAGTAAAGATATGAGCAAAGCATTTCCCCAGCACAGATGCATTCACACACGCTCTTGCTCTCTGGTCTTTGAAGGTTTAACAGGAGTAAATATTTTGCTAACAGATTGTTAAAACTCACACTAAGTGATTCAGAGAAAGGAGAATTTTTTGTCTTTTTCTCTCATGATCACATTCAAAACTGGTGTTTCAGTTTTTTCTTCACACACAACACCTTTTACTTTTGCACACGAAACCAGCATACATGAGAAATCCTATAACTGGTTTTAAGATGTTTCAGATTTTTGTCTCTGGATTTATTGAGTCTTAATGAAGCTATTTTGTTATGATTTTTTTTTTTTTTGAGTGATACTTGTGAGTGCATAGATTTAAACTTGGTATTTACACTAAACTTCAAACTGATGCACTTAAGGTAATTGCAGATAGTCATTTGCCTCATTGCATCTTATCTACTTAGTTATGCAGTGAACCTATAAAAGTCATCTTTTTAATGCTAATGTACAAACTAGTTAAATTTTCTCTAGCTTTGTAGTCATATAAGCTTTCATATTTAGCAACCCACTTGATACGAATTTAAGGAACAAATTGCATTGTACTAATGATCACATTAGAGTTCGATTATGGTTTCAAACTATCTTCTTAGGTTTTTTTCTTTTTAATCATAAAGGGAGTCTTTGCTGCGTGTAAAACTGTTCTGGCTTCCTATTAATTTATGTGGTGCCCTCTAGAGGATATGTGGCTTGAACGATACTATAAAGAGTAAAATTGCTTATTAACTTGTCTCTCAGTGTTCATTATGCCTTTCAATAAGACAGGCATTCTACAGATGCTACAAGCAATCATGTAGCCAGTTTGGGTGCTTTAGCATTCACATTTGTGTTCATAAATGGTGTGATTTTGTGTTTGTCTGTTTGCAAAAATATTTCCGGTATCTTTCATTTAGAAATGCCTGACAAAAAAACTACCCCCTCCCTCAGCCCTGATGCACGCTCTCGTGCTGCAGTTGAGCCCTGAGGTCCCCACTTTGAGCTTCTTATAAATACTCTGTATCTTCAGAACTTCAAAACTTGCTTTGCTTTAGCTGTCTCCTTTGGTAAAATTAGTTAATTATACTACATTAAAACCTTATTCTCCGGATTGGGAGGGATTGAGGGAATGGAAGGAATTTTTAATGAGGTAATGAGCTTGAAAGATGCTCCGGGTGTGAGAAGCTTTGCCCTGGAATCTGATTCATGTAAGGCACTCCAGTGGTTTCCGAGGTGGCGTACGACACCAGGGTATCAGGGTGGCCGTGGCAGGAACGAGCTCCGTTTTGTTAACGAGGATGGGAACTGACTTGAGTAAAGAAAGGGCTCAGTGTTAGAAATAATACACTCCATGAAAATGATATGCAGAGTATAATTCCCCTGCAGGCTTCTGTCTTCTGCTTATACACTCCTGGGTTGGAAAGTGAAGACTTAATTTAAGGAACTTAGGTTTACGCCAACATTTCAAGTCCATTTATAGTAAGTGAAATATGCAAGAACTTTTTTTTCTCCCCTTTTTTTCCTCCAAAGCTGCACGGTGACATCTTAATGCATCAGCCTATCCTGCTCTGTCCTCTCTTCTGACTGGCAGCATGTCCATTTACAAGCACGATATTCCCTTTGAAATCTGTCATTACTGCCATTAATGACCAGTCATTATGTTAACAGCCCTTGGGCTGTTAACATGTCAAACTGGTTGTTAACTGGAATGTTATTACTTATTTAAACCGCAGGTATGAGTTGTGTGAAATGTGCTTTGGTTGCACGTTCTGGGCTGCTTCTGCTCAAAACAATAGGGAAACAGCAGAGCGTTTGCCTTTGGGGTGCCAAGGGATTTGCTTTCTGTTCCATCTGCTCATTTGATTTCTGCATATTTGTGAGGTTCTCCTACCCCTGGGCAGCCTCCTAATTTCAGGTGCAACTGTGTGCAATCCCTTCTCTTGGCCTTGCCTGCGAATGGGCAGCCGTGGATGTTTCCAGATGCACGGTAACGCCTGCTGCACATTTGAGATTAATATCTGGCCCCTAGAAGTGTAAAATAAAAGACCAACAATTACATGTAACTCAGTTGTATTAAATAATGAGCTTCCTCGGATGCAGCAGAAATATGAAAGTACAGCTGTGCTAAGCTAGTTGCAATGTAGGTCAATCACCCTTTTCACTTAGGTTTTTAACTACGCAAACCCCGCTGAGCGACCAATGACTACAAAGTGCTGTTTCATTCCTATTTAATTTTGGCAGCATTTTACTGAAGAGCAGGCATTCATGCAGCTAAATTATCTTTGCCGTTTCTGGTTTTAACTCCAGCTCCATGACACTAAATGTTGGAGTGCATATCTCTTAGTAAACACAAAGAATATGGTTTCTGATATATATATCTTTTTTTTTCCAAATCCGTCTCTTAACATGGAAATTGAATTAGAACTTTTATTACTTCTTGCATAATTTCCCTAGCCAGGCATGCAAGATCATAAGAAAAGGATTAACAAAACTAATATACTGGGGTGGAATTTTTGCCCTTATACACATCTAGAACCTTATTTAGAATAGGGAGGATGATGACAGAAAGTCTACCCTCTCCCCCCACTCTTCCCCCTCCACCTCGGTATTGATTCTTTCTGTAAATATACTGCAGACTTTAAAAGTACCACTGAACAGCTATGAAAATTAGTAGATCACCATTCCCAAAGAAAGGGATGGAACACGTTGGGTTTGTTCTCTTCCCCACTTGCTGATAAAGACCTGAGAAAAGCCAAGCCTCTAAAACTGGATATTGGAGAAGATCTTGTAAATAACAAGACTTGACTACAGAAAGTAGTGTTCAACCATAAGCACTATAAAGACACTGCCTCTGTAAAATATTTAGCTTCAGTGCAGACTGAAAAGAGCAGAATTTAGGAAACAGCTTTTTCCTGTACAACTGCTCACACTCTAAAGGCAATTATTATTTTAAAAAATTACTGTGTAGGAGCACTTAGAGAGACTTAAAATGTCTTGTGGCCTGGTGCCGATTAGCAGATCCCATTCCTCTCTCACGTCATGGGCAGTGTTACAAACACCTAAGCTATCAGCTTGCTTAAATGCATGTATAAATACTCTCTGTGTGCATATTTTCATAGGTAGTGGGTTATAAATTGTTTTCAAAATGCCTCCTCAACATGTTTCTTGCCCAGCTTGATTAAATAAGGGTAGACCTTTAAAGATTCAAGCAGGGTTTTCAGGAATATTGAGGTACTTATGGAAGTGAGGCTTGAGAGCTCCACTTTCTTCACTAAAGCTGTTTAGAACTGAACCCTTATTTATACACTAATATTCTTGTTGCAATGCATTAAAGCATTCAACAGACTAGTAGTTTGCAGGAACATTCCCTAAAAATATTTTTTAAATACTTTAAAAAATGGTAGGTGTAGCAGCTCATTTGTTCTAATTTTGCTGTGTGTGATGGGTGTTCTTCTAAATTTACATAAATGGTATCATTTAGTGTGTCTTGGAAAGAGGAAAAAAAAGGCAAGAATACTCTCTTTTCCACAAATTGCCAAAGGTTTTGAAAACCTCCAAACACCTTAACAGTTGTTGAAAGGGATAAGGAGAGTGATGCACACACTCACAGTTAATCCACCCAACTTGCAAAGAATAATGCTTTTGATTTAGTTACACTCTGGCTAGTTTAGCTTGTTCTTATTTTAGTTCATCTGTGATAGCTTTTAATAAGAAACATTCAATTAAGCTGTTAAAATTGGTGTTTAAGTCATGTTGAAATGCTGTGAAATGTGTGTACTCAAGTTTGACGCTCTTCAGTAGTTCCATGTGTTTCCCTGTATCTGCTGGTAGTTTTCTTCAGAGCTGCCAAATTTTTAATAATTGTGTTATTTTTAGGGGCTTAAAATACACAGTTTAATTTTCAAGAATGTGGATCTTCCCTCTTATAAGGCTTCTTGAAAACCTTACGCTTCGCGTGTGTTGTCAAAATACCTCATTAATCCCCTGGAAACGTTCAAAGAATTTCAGGAGACTTTTCAGATGAAAGTACCGTGCCTCTTAAAGCCTGTCCTACAGCTCTTCATTACAGTGCTACAGTGCCGTGTATTTTGATGGAAAATTATTTTACTACAAAGGTTTTGCCAATACAGAGCAGCTCAGTAAAGCTTAATAAAAGCAGTGATTTTGGGGAAGACGAAGTAATTCTGCAGTGCCAGAGGATGGGATAACGTTCCTGGTGAAAGAACAACAATTCAGTAGTTCTGCTTAGTATTTCCTGTAACCTCTTTTAAAAGAAATGCAACTTTCTTGTTTTCATCCTTGATAATTTTTTTTTCCTCAGAAGTGACTTTACGACTAGTACTTCTCATGAAATATCTTTAAAATAATAGCCATATTAAAGTTATTGACTTCAGGAATGAATATTATCAACTGCATTGTGACATGGGATTTGATAGCCAAGGTTTAATTGGACAATTTCTGCATTCTTGACCAGAAGTGTATGTGTGACAAAGCATCCATGCATAATGTAGTAGAATAATATTGAGTTCTAATAGCCTAACACAGAGATACCTTTAAAAAGTTCTGATTTCTTCTACATATCCATTCCTTAAAAAAATGCACATTTCTAATTTTTTTAAATGTGTTTGAAATTTTCATTAATTTTTGGGGACATTTTACACAAAACTGAAAAAAAACCCTCAAGTCCCTACCATGTAATTAAAAGAAAAGGTCTATTCCTGAATTTTGTTACTTGATATTTACTGTATTTTTCAGGTCTTCCAGCAAATATATAGCATTCCTTCTGGATGTTGATGTTTGAATAACATGTAAAAAATCAAAATGAGCTAACATTGTTGCACACCTGTTTAGCCCTCCTGACTTTAGAAATTGCTTTCTTTTTTAATTCCTCACTGAAGTTCAGTATATTCATGATGGATTTGGAAACCAAAATACACAGTATGCAACACTGATATGGTTTCCAAATGAAACTAGTCTTAACTGTCGCCGTCCTTAAGAATCCATATTCTGGGAATACCGTATCAAATGCATTATTTATTTGATGGCTAATTTCCTAATGGATTCCTTAGTATACTAATGGATGACCTTTTAAATAAATTTAAGTAATAGTTACATGTTTGGGGGATTTTGGGTCAAAATATTCTGGAATTTTTGAAGTTTTTCAGACACAAACATCTGAAGCAACCTTCTCAAAAAGCTTTACTTGTTCTACACCTCCTTCCCTGTAATGTAATTCTGGGGCTGTTACTTTACATCTTCCTGAAGCTGCTTCTTGCCTATCCTGAATCAATTTGCCTTTCAACACTTGGGTCTCATTGCATCTCATGGGGACATTTCAAAATGGCTGTGGAGATCAGTAGATCCATAATTTAAGAACAAAAAAAGGATGTCCAAATCATCTCTAGAAAGGTGCATCTTTTCTTAGCTGTATGTATGAATCTATCAAATTTCATGTAGAGCTTTCAAATTGCATATAAATCTCTGCATATCTGTTTGGTGTGATATTTACACGTAGCGATCATGGGGGAGTTCTTCATCCCACGTTCTACAGGTACTTGCAAGATGATCATGATCTCATCTTCTCGAAACCAGTGAGGACTGAGTTTAAATGAATGCTGACCATGGAGCATTTTTTGACAACCCCGTGGCAACTGGCATGGTTAGTTGCAGACTTAATTTAGGGATGTACTAAAATGTTGTGGTGGAGTGCTAGCATAAGGAATCCATGATCCAGAGCATAAGGAATCCACAATCCAGTCTCTCTCCCCACTTGACATCAGAACAGCAGCTACCAGCAACTGGAGAGTATTTGGCACCTATTTTTCAAAGAGCACAATGATCCCAATTATTAACTGCAAGATATTTTCCTTTGGGACTAGAGTGAACTGTGTTGATCTATTTTATAGCAAAGCACAGCACAGGGAAACTTCTCATGAGCAGAAAATCACTACTTTTTATAAAGAGCAGAGTGTGCTTGTCTCTGGAAGGATGTTCCTTGGGATATTCCCCTGCAGGTCTTGAGTGAAGTGGCGTTCTGTAGTAGTGGAATTTAAACTTTTCATCTTTTCGTTTGCGAAAATGATAACATCTCATGTTGGCACATAGCAGATGAAAGTGGTAATTGCACAACATGAAAAGATAAAATATTTTTGGGGTGGGAGGTAAGAGCAGAGAACATTATGGATTTATTGTATCTTTTTTAGAATTTTGAAGTGGGGGGGTGAGAGCTAGTGAGAATGTCAAGTTGTACATTTGAATATACCGTAATTGTTGTATTGGACTGATTAAGAAAACTCTATCCTACACCAGGTAGTAGTAAATGCACCCTTGCTCTTGTATTGCTGCTATCACACCTTTGTTTTTAACAAAGCTCAAAGCCTTGGATTTAATGTACAGAAATGATCACATCTCTCTTGACATTCTTTCATCTATTTTGATACAATGTTCAAAATGCTTGAGAACCCAACCTGATTTTTGTTCATGACAAGTGTCCAAGCCATAAATATCAGCATACTCCATCTCTCAGGTTTTAGCCTAGTGGGTAATATTTATTATATTGTAACCCTGCATTGAACAGCATTACTGATCCACCATGGGATAAAATAAATGTCGTTTTATTCTGTTTTATAGTATTATTTCTTTGCAGATGCTTTAAAGAGAAATATGTATTAGAGAAAAGTTGATGTAAATAGTTTTAATAACTAACCACTTCTGTAAATGTGTTCACTCTAAGAAACAGAAGCATTTATTATTCTTGATCAAATTCTAACAATAGTGCAAGTAACAACCACTGAACTTGGTTTTGTCTTTTAGATACTTTTTAAGGAAAAATTTCTAGGCAGGGATACTTCAAATGAGTTACAGGCTGCAGATTAGGAATGGAAATTGCAATCACTGTGAATTATTTTCTAATCTTCTGTCACTGTGGCTGTTTCTACATAAATCTTGGGGTTTTTTCGGAAGTCAGGACTGAGCTCAGTTCAGAGCTACCACCCTTTCTCAAAATTTGTTTTAAAAAATTAAGATTTTTAAGACAATAGAAAACTTAAAAACTCATTTTCCCGTAAGGAACAGACTTCACTTCTCCCTTTCTAATTCGCGTTACACAAATTTTATAGGGAATTCAGAAGTTTCTAGGATTTGAGGTGTGGATTTACAAAAAAACCTTTTCAAATAAGTCTTTATAAGCCTAATGTGTCTGTCTGCCTTATACAAAGTGTTAAGGAGGAGGGCAGTTGCAATAACAAGCTGCTCTGCACTAGTGTTTTGCTGGCTTCCTTACTTAATCTGTAATCTGATACATTTAAGAATGCTCTCTACCAAAATAACATTAAATCTAATCCTACAAATGTGTACTACATGCTTGACTTGGTGTACCCTGAATAATCCTATTGAAAGGTATAGGGCCTATTAATTTAGAAACATGTAAAGCCAAATATTTGAAATTGGAATGCAAACCCACCTTGAATTGCTGTGTCCCTGTTCTTCGTGTGCTATTGACAAACCTCCCTGGCCCCCTGGTCCAGGAAAAGCTCAAACCTACGGCTCTCATCCTGGCCAGGCACCTTGTTGCCGTGTCTAGGACGTCAATCAAAGTTTTGACACCTGTGACAACCTTGCCCTGTTTGTCTCTGACGGGAAGGATGGTTATTTGTATGCTAATCCTACGTACCACTGTCCCAAATCAAACTGCTGGTGAATGATTTAATGGTCCAAGTCCAGGCTTGTCTCTACAACCCACTGGCAGCTTGTGGGCTCTGCTCTCCACAGTTTTCCTGGGAGACAGCAGTAGGAGGTGAGACAAAACTTTACTAAAAAGCCCTGAGGTTTTGTGTTGATGCTTGTGCATCTTGGGTTCTCGATGCACTTTCCCTTCATGCTCCAAAATTGTGCTAATGAACAAGTGCTGTGTACTTAGCAGCTTCAGGCTTCTAGAAGAATATGTTCATTTTTATTAAGATACTCCATTCATGCTTTTTTGTGCTCCATATAGTAATAAAAAATAAAATTAAAATCCAGCATGACATTGAATACTTATAATGGGGCCACTAAAAACTAAATTAAAATGTATTCTTTCTGCTCAGAACTTCGCTTACTAAAACAATCTTAAAACCTAGAGGAAATGCTGCACACACTGCAGCAAATGTGCTGGTTTTAATGAGCCTGGCTGTACTCTGAAGTTAGCCAAGAGCACTTCCCCCAGCACCTCCTTACCTAATTCAGTCATAATGCGGAGTGAACTGCTGGGAAGAGAGTCAGAGAGCAAAACAAAGAGCAAGGGCAGCTCCACGAGCACACATCCAGCAGTGGGTGTCTTCTGTGCTCTTCTGAGGCCTTTCATTATGACCCCTGATGGGTCCCAGGCAGGGTCCCAATTACTCTCTGTCTCCAGGTGCAGCACAGCCTGAGCATTTTCCTGTAGTCGCCATAACCGCACCTTTCTTTATTCTCCCTGCTCCTCGTAGACTCTCATTTGATAATTACAGGTAAAATGTACAAGTATGTCTTATAAGAGCACCCCTGAAATGTGTAGGGTAGGTGGTAGCACCCAGTGCAAGTTATTCTACAACTTGGCCATGGGGTAATTTGAAGGTGAGCACAAGAAGCACAACCTCTCCGTGCTGCGGTGAGCGGGTGCTTGTTTTCATCCACCTCTTTTCCCTCCCCATACAAATATACCTCCTCTGCTACAAGATCCCTGAGGTTTACTCTGAATAAAAGCCAGTATATGTTTGCAAAATTTACTGCAATTTGCCAGATTATCAGTCTTGATAGGTATGTACACTCTGTCTGAACAAATAACTCTGGAACGAACTATCCTGAGTAATCTTGTTATTAATCACATCATCTCACTATGGTGGCAGATAAACAGTTTTCTTTGTGACCGCTTGAAAAAGCAATCTTTATCTGTTTTATATCTGTGCTTGTATAAAAATATGGTAAGGTTGTTTCAGCAGACGTACAACCACTTCATAAGTTTGTCTGATTTAACCACCATAAACACTTTTCTTCTGAGACCCAGCTCTTCCTCCTCATCCTTCTGGTTTTAAGGTGTGTTTTTTTAAAAAGTTAGTTCTTGCCACCAACTCCCACGTGCCTCCTGTTTGGCTTATTTGTGCAACACTGTCAATATTATATAACAAATATACTGCTGCTTTTAGCAGAGTATCAAAAAGATGATATAGGGGACAAGTATTTCTTATCCACTCCCTCTCTTCCTCCGTCCCAAAAAAAAAAAAAAAAAGGAAGAAAAAAAACTGGAATGAGAAGGAAACAGATTTAGAAAATGATTGCAAGCGTGTTAAGTTTCCCAGAAAAAAATCTTGCCTAAGTGGAAAGATGTGATTTTTGTCACTGCAAGCCTGGAAACCACTATCCCTGCAAGGCACTCAAGAACTGTCTTACCCCAAATTCTGAAGAGCTCCTTTATGCATGCTTTTAAGCCCCAGTTCTTTGGCTCCTTAAGCTTCAGCTGACCTCTTGTGAAACCAAATCTAGCCTAGGCCTGGTGTGTTTGTCTGCTGAGGAAAGGCACTGAAGAGCACCCTTCCACAGCCCCTGTGCTACAGCAGCTGCCAGCAGTGCTTTGCTTCCCGGACTGGGTGGTGACACGTAGAGATGGCATCTTCCTTATAAGAGGAATAGAGCAGATATTACCAGTGTCTTTGCTGTCTCCTTCTTGGTTTGCTACAAGAACAAAAAAACCCCTAACAATCTAATTGGTTAATTCATCCTCACTGCAGTGCTGCTTGCTGGAGGCAGAACTGCTGATGGGGGCATGGAGGATACACTGTGAAGTTCTGTGTCTGCCCCTGCCTTAGGGGCAGGTGTCTGATGATCCCCCCAGTCCCTTTTTCCTTCTGCTGTGTACAAGGGGGAGGAGGAGTAGGTACAGCTCTGGTTTTTGCATGAGGAAGCAAGAGAAGTGAAAATGTTAACAGCTGCACCCTTTTCCCTGCTTTCCCTGAAATTCCAGAGTGCTGAAAGATGACAGATATGTCATGCCAGTGTAGGTGACTGTCCTTCCTCATCACTGAAATTTGGGAGGAAATATTATTAAATTGCAAATTTAAGAAAACTTGTCAAGAGAAGACAACATCAGTTGTCTTTAGATGGGACCCCTGCTTTCTGTTCCTAAAACTAAATGCAGCCACCAAGACATTTGCATCTGGACAGATCACTCTTCCATAGATTTGTAGTCTTGCTGTCAATTTTCCATCCTCCCTCTGCTCAAAATGAGCACCAGCAAACTGGGCAACTCCCCACTTTTTAGTGATTGGGAAAGAGTGACAGTTTGTGTGCTCCAAATGGAGTGGTTTTGCTGCAAGATTAATTCTGGAGATCTTCTGTCATTTTGGATGAGGAGGAAGGGATTGGGGGGGCTCTCTGTATGTGTGAACAGAGGTTGTCCACTGCATGCAGCAGTTCTGGGAAGGAAGAAATCCCTGTTGAGAGCAATCCAACATTCCTCTGTGTTCTGTACTGCTGCTGCCACAGTTTCCCTCTCCCCCCAAAAGGAAAAAAACCCCACGCAATTCAAAAACCACAAGAAAAAGTTCCTATCTCATTGCACTAGCACCACATGCAGCATGTCCAAAGATGGCTAAATTATGGCAGCAGACATTTGGCTCTGCCAGATTTAAAAGGTCACTACCAAAGGGCAGGCACGGAAAAAAGATCCAGTAAAGGGGCAACAAAGAATAGAGACCTGAATTCAAAGCATGTTGCTGTATTTGTCCCAACATAAATGATGTCAAGTCCCACACATGATATTTATATCAAATGTTTCTTCTCATGGCCCTAACTACATTGAGCATGCTGTTGTTGCTTCCTTAATGCAATCTCCAAAGGTCAATCAAGTTATAGAGTCAGGCTGATGAGATTAGATATTACTTTAAAAAACGACCAAAAAAACTATGTTTGGAGAAAGGCCTGGACACGACTCCAATATAATTCTGTCTGGTTTGCTCCAGGTCCCTGTATCTTTTCCTGGAAACTCTGTGTAAACTGAACCCATCTACTTTAGCTCCAAGAGTGCTTTCTCATTCTCCAGTGATAGCTGAGGTATCTGCATGTTCTTGGGGAGAGATGAGGGAGTCTTCTGGGTACAGGACAAAAATAAAATGACACGTTCAAGTGCTTTTTTTAATGCTTCAGGGAGATTTTACTATCTGAATTGTGTGCAGTGAGCAGGGATTTTTCATTTCATACATCATTCACGACTTGCTGCAGTGATTCCAAAAAGTCCCACAAGCCAAGTCACTGCTTGCACCAAAGCACAGAGTTTCTAGTTTGTGATTTTTAACAATGGATGTTAGAGGTTTTTTAAGGCTTCACCCAAAATTTGTGGTGGGCAGGTACAAGAAAAGGAGTTGTGTCTGAGGATGGTGAAGGAGATCCAGTAATGACTATGGCAAAATGCAGCCTGCTTTTAGTTTCCCCTCCTTGCTTGTTCTCCTATTGCTATGAGCTTGATGCACAAGAGAGGTGAGCAGGTCCCCAGCTTTATCTTTAGTCTACATGTGAAAGTCTCATGGTGGCACTAGCCAAGGGCTTTGTTTTGCATTAGGCTGTTGCACTGATACAGAGCTGTGAGCAGCATATGAAGTTTGTCTGGTTTTACCCCCACATGCATTTATTTAGGAGTAGTCAACACCTTTTCCAGCAGTTGTAAAGTGTCTGGGATGAAATACCAAAGGTGAGCTGATTTAAATCTAGTTTTATGAGTATTTCTCATTTTCTTTAGAAGCTTTGTAGCAAATGCATGAATATTTAATTGCTGTAGCAAAAAGCAGGTGTGGGCAAACCTCTTCTAGCAATGTCACCTGTGAATGCTGAAGTCAGACTGGCCTTCTGTGTGTCTGTCAGTGGAGCCGAAGTGAATGGATACACAAGACTCTGGACAGATGGGTGAGCATCTTATTACACAGCAATTACCACACGTGTGCCCATCGTGGGCTTCCTGGCTCTTTCTGTAGTCCCAAGAAATCAAGCAACCTAATTACCTGGCAGTCCTTATAGATAGCTGTGTTAAAGACACAGTTGTCACTGATGCTTCAACATTGCATTCTTTAGAAATGAAGGAATTAAAATGGGTCAAATAATTTCTTTTTTTTTTTTTTTTTTGGTGCAGAGAGCAGGGCAGCTGAGCTTCCCCCCCCCGCCCCCCCAGCCATGCTGTGAGAAAGTGGGAGAGGTCAGGCTGCAGAGCTGACACATAATGGCTGCATGGGCAAAGCAGTGAAGGCTCTGGGCAGTAGCTCTCCGAGCAATGTTGGCTGATGTGGTAACTCATAAGATTCTCTCTCAGCCTTTCTGGTACTGTTTTTTTCTGATGGCCTCCTGTAGCCCAGTACCATTCTTCTCCACATCCTTTCTCTGCATTCCCAGCCTAGGTATTCCAGTTTTACAGCTCCTTTCTGTCAGGGTGAGGGAAGTGCTGGTGGGAACCTCCTCGGACAGGTCCTCCCGGAGCCTAGACATACTAGTCAGGAAAGAGTTAAAAGTGTGGAGGAACACAGCCCGTGCAGGTAGCTCTACTTTGCACAACAGGGGCTCAGGGACCTGTGGTCACTCACAGAAAGGCAGGAGCTGATAGCTCAGCAGGAAAACTGCAGAGAACCTCGAGCTTGGTCCTTGAGGGGATGAAAGCCCAGGGGTTTCCTTAGTTTGGGGTCCCTCCTTGGAGGCATGAGCTTGAGGAGTTTCTGTGTTACTGCGCCATGAATAAATTGCTTCATGGATCCAGACATCCAAGACTCTGCTCTGGGGAACCTGGTCTGGCTGTGTGAGTGTGGGGTGTGTGGGGAACCACACGGCAACCTGTCCTTGCTGGGTCACTGGAGCTGTCCCAAACGGGCTTTGGTCCCAGCTCAGGTGGTGGAGTGTGACTGCCAGAGTGCCTCCTGCATGGTCGGACAGGGAAGTTTCCTGAACAAAAAGCCAGCAATTGTGATCCCACCCAGTGCCGAAATTTCAGCCTAAGATTCTTGGAGTTATTTTTTGTACATTTACAGACCTGCACTGCCAAAGGAGCTCAGCATAATGTTGAGAAGTCTCTCCAGAATATCTGCTGTGAACCGCCCTCTGGCTCTGCCAAAGCAGAGCTTGTCGGAAGGGCCCTTGGACGGGAGTTTATGGTTGCGTTTTCCCATTCTTATGGCAATTCCCCCTCAGTTGGATGTAGGGCCTGCAGAGTCCATTTATCCTGTTCCAGCCCCTTCATCTGGCACTCAGCACCTACAGGAGGGCAGGAATCTGAAAACAGGCTTTGTTATGACAGAGATCTCCAGATCTTGTAGCAGATGTTGCTGGTGAGAAGCAATTCTGTTCCAGCCAAACCTTCTTCAGCTCGGCTAAGAAGATGCATAGAGAATCTCATAAGGCTACAGGCTTTGGCAAGGAAACTCAGCTTTTACTAATGCCAGCTTCTCTCTATATATCTTTTTGAAGGCTGTGTAGAGCGAATGATCTCTTCTCTGTCTCTGTGAAACAGCTGTAAATTTCTCTTCCTTTAACCCCCCCACCCTTTAAACAGCCCTGACAACAGCCAACAGTTATCAGATGCAAAATGAACTATGTGCCTGGGATAAAGAGTTGTGTATCTGCCTCTCCGTGATCGATCCACTGGACATTTTGCATGCCAGTGCTTTAACTGAAAATATTCCCAGGAAGAAGAAATCCCTGGTAATTTCCATAACAGCCTTTTAAGAAGTCTTGTCACCTTTTAAAAAGACATTTGCTTCCCCTTTTCCCTCTCTCCCTCCCCAGCTCCACACGTTGTTTGTTCTAACCTCATCCTCTGTATACAGACTGCTGCTTTACTGTGTGCTGCAGACCTCTCTGCTTTGGGCCCAGAAGATCTTACCAAGATGTTTGTAGCTTACTTTAAATCAGTGCTTGTGCTAATCCCTTTCCAATAATTCCCTGGCACTAAAAAGCCTTTCCTGATTTTGAGGGAGGAAGTTTTGCCATACATGTGAACCTGGGACTGCAGGATTTCTGCCCAAGCTATCTGTTCCCTTGGAGCTGAGAAAATGTCCCATTCCAGTTTTCATAATAGAGACAACTGAGAGCTTGTGAGTGATTTGCCTACAACAGGAAATGGGTTTGTGGCGTAGTGATTTTACCCAAACTCTCTAAAAAATTAAGTCAATCCTGCTTGTTTTCTTTTTCTGACAGTGATGATTCTACCCCAAAGGGAGGGGAAAAGTCATATTTCTTTTAAGGATCAATTAACAAGTGAATAATGCATCGGTTTTTCATCTGAGTAATTTTGTATGCTTTGATTGATTTTATTCTCGTGAATAATTCTCCGCACGTTGCGCATTTATGGTGCTTGTAGTTTGAGGTGCTGCAGGAACGGCGCGTTCGAGTTCAGCAACGCAGATGAGGCTTCTCAAAGTGCTCAGCAGCCCTGCTGCTTCTTGGAATCAGAGGAGAATTGGGCCAGTGTTGAGCCATTTATAAATCCACTCCCAGCCTACCCAATGCACGAAAAGAGGGGCTGACCCCACTGCAGATGGCTCACGTGAGGTCGTGTACAGCCACCCAAAGCGTGGCAAAGACGTCAGAGAAGAGATTCTCAGGGGTGGCCCTTTGTACCTAAAGGGCACTTCATGTGCATGAGCACTGGAAAACTTGTTTTCCCAAGTAACTGGGAGTATGATAGTCTGATTAACTGTTGAACTGCAGCCCCTGTCTAAATTCACTGTGAATTTCGGAGCTACAGCTATCACAGTCCTTGTTCTGTAAAATCACAGGCCTGGGTGCATTTCCCACAGAAAAATTGCCATTTTTCCTCTCCTCTTGCCAGGATGCTATCAAGGGCAAACATCTCTATTTTATGATGTTCTTGTCCCTACTTGTTTTGGGGAAAAGGTGCCTGTTTTAAGGAAAAAAAAAAATAATTGATTACAATACTGTTAGTTAAGCAGCTCATTGAAAGGTTTGTTATTTTGTTTTCACTATTAAAGTATCCCTTAATCCACCTTGCTGGGTCTCTACCACTCTTGTAATATTCAATCAAGCCCTTGTTTTGTGAGAAATGTGACAATGCATTGTTGGCACTTTACAAACCTACAGCCCTTGGCAATAGATAATGAGAGGCAGGGTTTTTTTTTTTCCCTGTGCAGGACACAATGAAATTTTAGACAGATGAATGCTAAGAGAACCCTATGTACCAAAGGCAATGTTTACTGCATGTAATACATATCATTGTTTGTCTCCTGTAGTGAAAAATACTTGTGTCACGCTGTTAAAATGTACTCCTGACAGAACAGAGCTTGCTATTATAGGGTCCATTGCTTAAAAAAATGATATACCGACAGAAATACAATTTAAGAAAATTTAGCACCAAGGGTAGTCGACCATGTAGGCTACTATTAAGGGGCCAAAACTCAAGGCCGTGGTTTTATTAAAAAAGAGGGATAGTTTATTTGCTAGTAGTAGGTAAAGTTTAAAAAAAAAAAAAACATAGGAGGGAGAAAGGAAAAAAACCAACTTGCATTCACTCGGTCTCTAGTGTGTAAAAAATTAATAAATGCAACAGTTCAATAAGATTTTATTGCAGAAATGTTTAAGTGAAACAGTTTAGGAATGCTTCAGATTTTTAAACAGTTCTGCTGTGGAGCACTGTAGCAGCACAGTGCGTAACAAATTGTTGCTTTTTGATGCAAGGCACACCCAGTGCTTTTCATAAAATGAATAGTGAGTCCTGGTTAATTTGAATCAGTTTGTGCATTCCTCCATATTTTTCTTTGGTTTTAGAAGCACAGGGAGATTAGCAGTTTACTGTGAGCAAACGCTGTGTGGTGGCTAACCTTGCACAGTTAAATCATCAGATGTTGGCTTTAAGTTAATAGTGGTCAACTTATTGGTCACTAATTTGGATCTAGAATTTATTTGCTCCTTCCCAATTCTTCACTTCAATTTCTAATTGCTAGTTCATGATGTGTATCAGTCTGTGGGGTACCAAAAAGCCTTTTTTTTTAATCTGCCTTTTGCAATTATTTAGCAAAATAAACAACACAACTTGGTGAAGAAGTTTTAACTTCTCAAACACTCACTGGACAGCAACTGTGCAGAAGACAAACAGAGTTACATCTGTATCCAACAGATTCAGTAAAGTGTAAAATGGGAGTTTTGAAAGCTCCCCAACAGGTTTGATTTTGGGTTATGCATGGTGATGTTGGAGTACATGGATGTTCTAGGAAAGGCAGGGGATACCCACCAGAGCATCTCTCCAAACCATACAAATGTGGGTTTTGGAATGAGTGGACACACAGATCTTTCAGATTTAGCAGACAGCACACTCTGGGGGGAACTCCTCATTTGGAGATTTTTTGGGAAATCGCCGCTTCTTTTCACATTTGAAATAGGAGATGGGGTTTTGGGGGATTGCTCTTTTTTTCCACAGAATATCATGCTATTTTTGTGTTCATCAACCCAAAATCTTCCCCAGAGATGAGAGGAATCGAAAGGTTTAAACAAAAGAGCAATTGAACATGCACATTAAGTCATTTTTTTAAAAGTGAACATTTATTCAGATGATTCTTATTTTAAATGGAAAAACATGCAGAAAATTCTCTGATATCCCCCAGAACCATACTGCATTTTTCATTAATTACATTTAGCCATCAGGTACAAGTCACAAAAAATAAATGAACAGAACAATGCAGGAAGAGTTTTTTCCCCCATCAAAGTAATAAGAAATTTAAATTTTGTTGTTGTTGTTGTTCCTCACTTATTCCCTTTCCCCCATGCAACAGCCTTATTTTGGCTACTAAAAGAACATTTTACCATGTTGATGTTAAGATTAATATGTTCACCACAGTACAAAAAAACAGACAAACAAATGAACCCCCCTAGAAATAATTATCTAATAATATAGTTATATTCCTCAAGATTGCCAATAATATAAAACTGTATGTATGAATTGTTTACCCTCCTGCCATGAAAATATTGCAAGCTCATATGTGGACTTTAAAGCACATCTGGAAGTTGTCCTTTCAAGGTTTCTGAATTTCTGGACTCTGAGCCTGGAGATGGTTCTTCATATAAAATTGTATTAAGTGATGTCATCACTTAAATTTTTGTGGTATCAAGGCCTAAATACTTGTTAAACCTTCAAGTTAATAAATTATTGTTGAAGAAAAATATTCATTTTACACACGATTTCAACAGAGTTTGAAAGAGGTGGTGCCAAATTTAAGTTCTACTGCACGCACTAAAGAAATACTTCTGTTGCAAATGATTTGTTTATTACAAGCATAGGTCTGAAATCCATTTTCTTTTGCTATTCATACTTTTTTCTCTTTGTTTGCTTTTTACATTTCTCAAAGATTAGGGCAATAAAAGCCAACAAAGACAACTTTGGTTTTGTAGTCAATTTTACTTGCAGGTTCTGAATTCTGCAATGTGTGGGTGTTCCAGTCTGCATTAAAATTACTCAATATTTTAATATAATTTTTAACTGTAGGGTTGTTTTTTATTCTATCTCACTGTGCAAACAGGATTTTTATTTTTTTTTAAACTTCTGTTTCAAATATACATACACATATTTTTTGCTAAATAGTTCCTTTATGAAGAGCTTCCTTTTATGGTAGTGATCACTGTAGGTGAAATACTAGTTCAAGTATAAACAGAAAATGTCAGTGTTTTTGGATAAAACCTCAAATAAAGAGAAATCAGATAGGACCATTTATTTGAACATGCATTCTAAAATGTAGAATCACCTTTAAAACAGCAGGGGACATTCTGATGGCCATCTCGTGTTCCTCAAAGTGGGAAGGCCTTCTCTCTGACTTAGAATAGCTGCCCCTTCCCTAAAAGCAGCAACTAACCTTTCCAGCAGTCTCACATCTGGCCAGCTGGTGTGGACCATGGGGAAAGGTCACCAGTGAGTGTTGGGAAATGGCCCCAAAAAGTACTGAGGGGAAATGATAAATGGATTCACTGTGGAACTGGACATGCACCTGCAGCCAGCAGCTGAGGAGAACGGGTGAACACACACTCCTGGCATATTTCAATATCTTTAATTTCCAGAGCCCAAGAAGCTGCTGGGAGGGTGAAACCACAGAGGTTGGTTAAACCCCATCGTGTAACAGAGCTGTAGAAAGCCCCTCACATATGATTAAAGCGTTAGTGCACCATGGACAGGGTTTACCACCCCGATCAGAACAATTGTTTATTTTTCAACACTTTCTTATGCTTTCCCTAGTTCTGTTGGTTTCACCTATGTTTGTCTGGTGCCTTGATTTCAAATTCCCAGCAACGCTGCTGTTGCTGAGACCTGTGTGGGGCCCTCATCATGCCTCTGCAAGAGATGGAGGAACGGATGGTTGTGTCTGAAGTAGTGCAGGAATTGCAAAAAGCTGCACAACTGGTTCTGTCAGATTTGGTTATGCCAGACAAGTGACTAGAGAAGACCCATGGTTATAATTATAAAAGCAGAACTAGTAGAAGATGATAAATCTGTTGTGCATTCACCAAAAAAAAAAAATGTTAATCCCCCTCTTTTAGGTGTATTTTTACGCTTTCTCTTTACTGTAATGTGGATACACTCTTCTGTGTCCCTGTGCACGACAGGGGGTTGGGACTAGATGACCTTTAATGTCCCTTCCAACCCAAACTTCTGTGATTCTGTGATTCTACACACGTGTGTGTAAACAGAAAAAGAGAGGGAATGAGGATAATGACTATTGCCCATTTGGTGCCAGTCCTGCAAATCTTCCTAATACAAGTGAACCTACTGAGCACAATAAGAATATTTGCTTGTTTAAAAATTTATACAACTTACTGGAGAAATGCTTATGATGTAGTGATCTGATACAGCAGTGCAAAGCTTTTTCCCTCCTAAACCAGGGAGCTCTTACTGTGCATCTACTTTATATACCAGCTAGTATTTGTGTGGAGGTTGCTGAGGTGTGTTTCCATCGCTGCCACGGCTGTGGCTCACCAGGAAATGCTTCCATGGAGCCCCATTAGTGCACGAGCCCTGTGCAAGCCTTGTGCATGGTCGCAAAAGGATGGGCCCACAGACTGGTTTGTGCCTGTTTAGCTCTGTAAGTGAGCATTTAGAATGGTTATTACCATACCCTGCCTCTGTTCTGGAAGCTGGTTTTCCTCCTCTTCCTAAGCCTGCCTAAAAGAATTAGTTCAGGAGTAGAGGTTGAGCACAAAGTAGAGAGTTTTGCCTAACTTTAGCTGCTCTCACTGAAACTAAATGATGTTGCAGATGCTGGGGGGAGGGGGGGGGGCATGGAAAAAAATCACCCTAGGAATAAAAACTGTTTGGGATTTTTTTTCCTGCTTTTCAAATCAGTGGGTGCTAGATCAGCTTCCATTAAAGCAATAAGTTCAACAATTATAGGCTTGATCCGTGATTCTCCCTCCTTTCCTTTTCTTTTTCATAGTAGATGATGAATTTGACAGAAAACTCAGAAATGTTGTGGTTCCTTTTCTGCATACAATTAATTGATTAAATGTGAGATCACAAATTTTTCAACTGAATTCTTTTGAACATAGAATTTTGTTGTATGTTTTATTTTTCTAATTGAGATGATATGATAGTGGCACCTATAGTTTTCCATGCATAGGCTTAGTTAGTGGTAGAAAAAAGCCATCATTCCAAGGATAGTGTGCAATATTTAATTTCAGCTAATGTCTATGCCAGGAAGCATTTTAGTCGAGCTGTTTGCAAATATTCAGTGATTATAAAGCAGCCATTTACACTGCTGAAGCAAACACAGGTGCAAATGTGAATTTCTGTCCTGTACTTTCTAAAGTATTCAGTGATTCTGGAATTTCAGGTCTCCTCAGAGATGCTGTGATTATGTAAAAAAAACCAAAATACTATTTGATGACACATTAAACCCTTTTTCTTGGACAAGAGTTTGGAATCAAAGTAAGCCGAAAAGAAGCTTGTGTTTTGGAAATAAATAGAAAATATGGAAGACTATGGAACTATAGAGAAACAATCCTGGGGAAATATCTCTAACTGCAATATACTGCACATTATTACTCCAGACTATGGATTTTTTTCTTTCTACATTTTATAATCTATGAATTGAGATATCTTGGATAATTAAAATACCCTTTAATTAGTTTTAAGAGTAGGGGAATTTAATAGGCCTGTGGGAACACTCTAAATAAAAATAAAAATGCTAAGCAAAGCCTAGTTAACAAGCAGGCTTTTTCATTAGGATAAAACACTTCTCCCTGGTATCAGACATTTGTTCCATTTGCACATAAGTTTGGGGTTTTTCTCCAGACAGACTCTTACAGTGTGGTAACACAGGGTCCGATCCAGGAAATTGGTGTGGATATGATTCATCCCTCTGAAGTCTGCAATCTTTTCTTCATAGAACTAAGGAATATTCAACGCTATGAAAACTTGGCCTTCTAGAAATATTGACATTCCATATTGGCAAAATACTCCTGATAGGAATATACTGTATCAGTATAATGAAACCATCTGGTATAAGTGGAACACCCATATTTGTACAAACGCGGTTTGTAACGTATTACTCTTTTTCAGACTAGGGTTTTTGTCAGCTCAGTCAAAAAGAGCATCTCTCACCCCTGTGGGTTTCCTAGCAGGTACATAAAGAACACATGGCAGCATTTGTGGCCATTATCTGTATGAATAACCCATCAATAATTTCAGGTCAATTTAATACTTGCAGATGAATAGTGGGGAAATCCCTTAATAGAACTTTCGGGAAGAGTGAGAGGAAAAAGCAGCCTTTGCTTGTATGGGGCAGCAGGTGAAAAAAGTCCCTGCTGAGCAGTGGCTGCATACAGACAGCACTAAGCTGTACTTTGTGAGGGAAATGCTGGGTCTAGCAGGGCAGACTGGGCTTATCTGGGCTACTGCCACGGTGTTCGTTTGCAAGGCTCGCTCTCTGTCCTGCCAGGCAGAGCTGGCCTGGGGTGTGCTTCATATCTGATGTGTAACTGATTGTTCTGAAACATCTCCCTGCCCTCTGATTAATACTTCTCCAGCTTCAATTACAATGTAGCATGAAGGGCTTTGGCCTTATTATTTTCCCCCTTACGTGCATGTCTGTAAAGAGGATAATTTTCATTTTTTTAAATTAAAATCATCTCGAGTTGCCCTCTCGTGCTAAAATGAACCACATCAAAATGAAGAGCTCGAGGCTAGATTTCCAAAGAATTTGGACATAAGAAACCTCTGAGAATTTTGTCTGCCTGTTTCTCAAAATCCTGAGTTACACCCCAAAAGTCCCAATGACGATTTATAGGACAATTTTTTATTCAAGAAATGAGGAATAACTGATGCTGTGCAGGGCAGAGAACTGCTGCAACTCAAGCCTTGTCTGGTTGCTTGTGTACTGCCTGAGGTACGAGTACGGTGGCTCCAGTAGAGTAGCCAATTACTACAATGAATTATGAACAGGAATATTCCTTATTCTTGCTACATTTAAAAAAAAAAGGTTTTGGTGGGCTCCTTTCCTAAGGGCCCTGTCCTAATCCCCTCCTTTATAGCTCTTGCAACCAGGAGCTGGTTACAGAAAGAGAAAGACTCCTCCATTGCTTCATCTGTCATCCTTCATGGTCCTTAAGAGTGACTTTAAACTCACCTCTTAAGCTACCAAGAATCACAGAGTCAGAATCATTCAGGTTGGAAGACACCTTAGAGATCACATAGTTCCAACTCCCCTAAAAACTTCCCACCTAACTTCACAGGTGATAGGGAAGGTAGAGTAGACCATGTATCAATGGAACATGTCCTAAATTTGCCATGGTGATCGTGCCAAGCACATCTTTAAATCCTCAGAAAGGGTGGTAACTATCAGACTGGAAACACTGGAAGCCACTCACTACAATCTAGAAAAAGTTTTATTCCTGAAATGTAACTGGAGCTAGAAGGAAAATGTGCTCCAGCGGAAGATGAGACTTGAAATTTGGGTGAAATGGTGAATTGGGTCAGGGTCTACACAGAAACATAATGTATTAAGTGAGAGTGAGTAAATATTCACCACAGGGATGGGCCTGGCAGAAACTGAAAAGCCTTAATAGTAAAGAAAGGTAACAATAAAAGAAATAACAATAAAAAGGAGGGGAAATTAATAGAATGAGGTAGAAACAGACAAAGACAAATGACTGAAGAGTTGTAGGGAGGAATAAACAAAAGATCTGCAATCCAAGTTAGCATTTTATCTAATGGCCTGTGTTCTGGTGGCAGAAACAAGATGGAAAAGACTGAGGCAGGCACCTCTGCAATTTTCACTACTTCCTGTTTCTCTAGTGGGTGTCTTTTGGAACTTGAGGTTTACGGTACTGGAGCAGGGATACTGAAAGTGTTACCCTCTGCTTAACTGTGCTTCAGTCAGGTCACTAGCAATGGCATGGAGCAGTAGCAGCTCCTTTTTGTTTTGACAGCATCTAAAATCTCGACACTGACACAAAGGCCTCCAAAAGGTGCTGGAAAATAGAGAATACTCCTTCAGTGCTGCAAGACTTCTCTCTTCTTAGGGTTATGGGTGGGTGGGATGCGTGGGAATGTGTGTCTGTGGAGTATTTTTCAGATACTTTATGGAGCAACAGCAGCTGGTACAGGTGCCAGGACGGGTCTGACTGGGCCCTGCTGCACCTGTGGCAGGGTATATTTCCCCAGGGAGGAGGAGACACAGTCACAAACTCAGGGTGACCTCAATTTTGGAGGAAGGGCATGCAAATGTCCAGAGCCATCCATCTCTCTCCTCCCAATGGTGCCTTCTCCCACACTGCCCACTTGCATATATTTGAGCAGCAGTTTCATTTTTAAGAACAACCCCTCCCACACTGCTTCCTTGGCAGAGTGTACTCCCTTCCAGAAACACACATGGAGATGCACACACTAGGCACGGACACAGTGCAGCAGGGAGGGCCCAGGGGCTGCCATGCTGGGCAGAGTGCCTCAAATACTGCGACCAATTCAGATCTGCCTTTTCCCCATCCCTCAAACCATCAGAGTAACACACCTCCTTAACTTCAGCAGCCTGCACCAGCCCTAGAGCAAGGCAGCCCTGGGATACCACAGAGGGAGTCCAGAGCAGGATAAATTTACCTGCTCCGACACCTCAGTGGAACAGGATTGCTTCATTCACACTTTGTGCTCTCTTATCGCTCCCCATCACTTCAGCTTGTCTGTGCTCGCAGCAGCGCCGGCTGCTCACTGCTGCAACAGGCAGGCAAGGGATAAGCTGCAATATCAGCTCATCTTCAGGGGCTCAGAGTCGGAACAGCAGTTGGAACCAAACAAAACCCCTGTTTCCCCTTCTCCAGAGTGATGCCCAGGAACACTGGCTTTGCCACAGTGTTTTAATCTGACATATCTGGTGTCTGGCAACAGGAGCAGAGGAACCGGTTTCAGAGGGAGGGTGGTGAAACAGAGTGAGACAACTTTTGCTGAGCTAGTCAAGATTTTCTGGGGTTAGGTATATTGTAGGTGGAGGAAGATTTCATCCCGATCTCTGCAGTTATCTGTTGTCATGTCTGAGATGTAATTTGGTGATCCCCATTTAAAAATACGTGAAAGGCGGTGTGTAATACAATATACAGAGTATGTGTGATCTACAGCTAGATGCTATTTCTCATGGAATGACTTTTGCTGATGCTTTTGAGATTTTTTCCTCTACTATTCTCTCTTCATACTTCTATAAAAAAAAAAAATCCATATTAAAGCCACAGGTAGATATTTCTCACAGAAGGTTCCCTAATTTTCAGGGGAAAAGGGACTTATGTAAAGTAGCAGAAATGCCGGGTTTGGTGTGGGTTTGGTTTGTCTGTTAGTTTTTTTATTCCTGAAGAGAATAAAAGCTAGCTCAGGTTTCCCAAGAAATTTCAAAGTAAATATGGAAATATTCTCCATATAATGCCTTGCAGTTTCTCTCCAATATTTTTTCCTCTAAATCATGTTATCTTGCTATGCCTTGACTTTGTGCAGTCCTTCTTTACTGTAGATCTGAATAAGTAGTATATGAAGAGAAATAAAGTCTGGATTTGATAGTCCTATAGAGCCTGCTTTCATATAACAATGTATGCTGTTAAGGAAAAAATTTACTCGAGCTTTTATAATATCCCCTTAAGTGTTTGCTTGTGATTGTCTCCACTGAATTTCAGAGGCTGACAACTCCCATCCTGCTATATTTCCTCCTCAGCTTAAATTTTACCTCAGTGCAGCTCAGGAGGCCCCTGCTCTACATAAATAACAGATAAATTGACAAGACAACCTTGACCACATTGTGGCCGCATCTCCTGACAGTATGGAAAAATAAGAACTTCTCTCTTTTAAAGTAGATGCATACTGAGGACCGTGGGGCAGGAACTGTTGAGTTTTAATCCTAGATGGGATTAAATCCCAGACTGTCTCTGTCACCTTGATCAAACTGCTGATGAGGGGGATTTTCAGGAGTGTAGAAGACAGTTAGGCATCCCTCCATAATTGAAAAGCCCAAGAGTTCACCATTTTACAGCCCTTTGTGCTCTGAATCCCCCTGCTTCAGTCTCTGTTCCTCTCCAAGGAAGGCTTGTGCCTTTCTGGTCCTGCAGGACAGCTGGGAGCACTCAGGAGTTAATGGCTGGAGTCCAAAGTGTCGCTAAAACTCCCCCTGTTTGGGTGGCTTTGAACAAAGGCAGTAGCCCCCAAACACGCTCCTTTCCGGAGCGCTTTGGTGCATGCCCGTTCAGCACGGAACAAAGAATTAATTCTTCTAATTGCTCCCCCTGAACTCAGAGAGCCAGCCTGATCTCTTGGAGGGGAGGTGAAGGTGGGCTGTGAGATGGGAGCCATCAACACCTTCCTCTGGCAAAGCGTGCTTCCACCGCCCGGGCACGTTTGCTACCTTCAGGAAAGCTGGGGAGCAGCAATTACCCGGCACGGGCAGCGCTCGCACGGGGCGTGGGCTCCAACCCTGTAACACATCCCTTTCTTAATACGACTTGATGGAGATAGAGCGGGGCCCCATCATGTGTGAAAAGCCCTGCTGCTCCTGGCGTGGAGTGGCCTCCAGACGGCGATTTGGCGACGTCAATCTGGTCATGCTTGATTTGGACACTTAACGTGGTATAGCGGGGTCCCTCTCCCCCCGATCAACTTCTCAATTAGCGAGCTGCCTCCTGGAACGGCCTTGTTCCAGAATCCCTCCGGGCCGCTTCAGGGGTCATTAGGGTGAGAAAACTCCAGCGCCAGCTCCAGCTCCAGCCAAGGCGAGGGGAGCCGGGAGATTTCCTAAATACATATAACCCTTTTTCAAGTTGTTTGCTTTCATGGGATTGATTCGTGGCACATTAAGAAGCTTAAGGCTTCGGTATCTTCTTTAAACTGCCCACCTTATCGCCTTTACAGCTGACAGTTTCCTGACAGCCGGGGTGTAAGCAGAGATAACTAGTAGGTTAGTACACACACATATATATAATATAGGAATATTATATACGCCGCCTGCTATTTTCTGCTTAGAAAGGGGACAGGGGGAGCTTCTCATCTGTAGTCTCCGTGGTTTTGGTTAAAGAGCAGCCGCTGTGAGCAGTCACTAATTTTAACAGCAGATCTGGAGAGGTGTACGGGGGGTGCCAATACCCAGCTGCAGTCAGCGCAACATAATAAATAGGCAAATTTATGTCCTCATCTCCCAAATTTCTTTCCTTTCTTTATTAGGGAGCAAACTATTGTTACATTAAATATTCAAACTACACAAAATCTCAAGGGCTTTCCTTTCTCACAAAGTGTTACCAGTACTCATGCATATGAAGAACAGTAACCCATATACAAACGGCACCTTTTTTAATGAGCAATATATGTCAACATGACACCTTCTTATGAAATGCAGCTTTTTAGGTTCTGCCTTTGTGGATGTAATAATTGAGATGTTTCTAATATATGCAGTTACATTACCTGCTCATTGTTTGCGATTTTGTTCCTCTCCCAACTTTGTACTGTTTATAATGCTTCAAGCATTTGCCTCAATTCATGCTCAGTTTTATTTAATTAGAAATATAATTTTCTGCTACATTAATTATAAATTTGAGTGAGACAGCACAGAATTTCCTCAAGCATTCTTTTTAGAAGAGAAACAAAAATCACAGAGAGTGAGGAAGAAGCTATAAAACCAGATGCAGGTGTAAAAATATCCATACCTTAAAACCTAAAACATTTAATAAATACATGAGAAAAAAATACTATTATTTGTAATTATTTAATTAATGCATCTTATTATTGCACTGCAATATTTATCAAAACAACTGGGTTAATGTCAGAAAAATGTCACGGTGATTTCTCTCAGAGTCTGACATGTTTTGAAAGCATACATGTAAAACTAGCCCCAAAGATGCTGAAAATCTGAGTTTTGAAAACTACATTATTCTTTTAATGTTTTTATTTTGCTTGAAATATTTTTCCCCAAAGCTGTAATGTTTTTTTGTGAACATGTCGATGATATATAGATACCAGCAATGCATATGCATGCAGAATGCAATGTATATAGTGCATGTGCCTCTTCAAAGTACCCCGATGCTTTGATTTGTAACTGCTTAAGGTTTTACTTAAAATTCTGAACACTGCACAGAGCGTAGCCATTTCAATGGAATACTTCAAATAGTAAGTCCTAAAGGTGACACAACAAAGGAAATACCTTAGATACTGCAGCTTTTATTTATAAAGGAAATGCTCACACAGTCCAATGAAGGAAAACTTTACCTGTTTCCATTTCTATAGGAAGAGCAGTTCCATTAAACCAGCGCTTTGTTGCAGGAATTTGCAAGCGCATCATATGATTTGTATGAGCAGAATGAAATATTTGCATGCCATCTAATGGATTGACGCGTATCCTTTATTCCTCATTTCTAAGCACTTTGCTTATTGCAAACATTAGGGGGAAAAAAAAATAAAAATCACCTCGCTCACCATGCAGCACTCATCTCACAGTTTTTTTTTAGAAAGGAGAAATCCCAAAGACAGGACAAGGAATTATTGTGTTGTGCAGTGGGGAAAACATGGCTCTTTCCCTTATTATTCTCTGCTGTGAAACCGTTTTTGCTGTTCCTGTTTTGCACGTGCACTTACACGCACATCTCGGTTAGCTCTGCGGGCAATTTCCCTGAAAGCAGGTGTCTGCTAGTCTGAGTGCCATATATCTGAATGTCATTCTTGGGCAAATGCTTATGTCAGTTAGTAGCTGCTATAAATACATTTATATTTTCATTGTACCTATCATTCAGGACTCTTAAGGGACTTTTGCACGCCAGGCTTCCAGTTCTTTTAATGCAAGGTAAAGATGGGAAAATTGAGGTGCAAAGCGGGGATATTTGCACAAGGCTGCTTAGAAAGGTAGTGCAGGGATCAGCAAAGACCTCTAAATGTAAAAAAAAAAAAGACAATGACTGTACCTTGGCATTCCTAGTAGCCCCTTTGATAACTGCTGGGCACTACACACCTCTTCATCTCGACAGAACCAGGCTGGCACCAGGGGCCAGAGCCCTGTGAAGGGACAGTGACACATCTGCTCAGAAAATGCTGCCACTTTGGGGCTCACGACGCCGTGTATCATCATCTCTCTTTTCTCTGTGTGCCCTTTTGCAGCTCATGCCATAGCTCTCATTCTCTGCCCAGGTCTCCAGGGTGATTCCCATGAGCAGTGAGGTTTCTGGGCTGGGGATCACCACTTCAGAAAATGCAATTCTCCTGGCACATTTGTTGTGTTCCTGGATACATATCTCTTAGCAAAACAAGACATGGAAACACGATGTGAACCTTGTGGCTGTACTTCCTACCTAAGCATGTCTTTGCCTACAGCATCGTGGCATGAAAGAGCCTGCTAATGATTCTTAAATGTTCATTACTGTAGATCTTCTCCCAGAATATACTTCTCACCTTGAATGACCCATGTCTTGAATTTTAACTAAGGGAACCCATGATAGTAAGTCTGTCATGATGCTGGCTTTTTTTTTTCCTCTCCAACTCTTAAAAGCTTTTTATTATAGGACTGCTTAAGGCATTCTTCAATTAGCATGTGCTGTATTGTGGCTGGAACAGCTGTTTACCATTTAATAAAGCATGGCATAATTTATTTTCAGAGTCTAGCAACCGTCTTTGCTATTACACCAGGGGAGGAACACAGTAACTGCATTGTTCACAGTGCTCATGAAAGAACTATAGACTTTATTATATGACCTCATAGAACTATTAACTTACCCCCCACTTATATTTCAATATGTATTTACCTGACAGTCTGTGCATTGATTTCTTGCCCAGAGATTCTACATTCTAAGTCACCTCTGGGGCAAAATGAAAAATGTCTATGTTTTATGTCCCTCACATTAGGCAGCTAATTATATATTTGTACCTTAATTTCCTTCCCTTCCCCCATCTCCAGGGGCAAACTCCATATGCACCACTTAGACCTTTTCTCCTTAGTCAATGGAGAAACAATAGAGGTGTTGGGAAATTATAGAAGCTTGGCCACTGCTCATCGGGGGCTTTCTGCTCATTTAGGTCCTTTTCTTTCTAGTTCTCTTCTTCCCTTTGTGGGTAGATGAGTTTGAAATGCACCTTAGTAGCCCCTCTGCGGGTTTCTGCTTCCTCTGCAGCAATGTGGAAGTTACAAGTGACAAACCTATTACATCCCTGTTGCAGGTGACACTGGTCCCCTCCCAGGTGGGACTGCAGGTCACCTGCACTGCCTGACATCAGGTGTGTGGTGTTACCACAAGGACTGATGGCTGCTGCACATGGCTTGTGAGCGTGAGCGTGGTGAAAGTCACCCTCCCTGAGGGTGCCTCCCCTCCATCCCATTGCAGGCAATCAGTTATCCCAGTCCCCTCCATCCCAATCCTGACAAAGTTATCAGTGAGCCACCTTTGAGATCAGTCCTTCAGGTGAGAAGAAAGGAGGGCAGGTGGCAAACAGAGCTCAGCCGTGCTTTGTCACGACTGAAAGGTGCAGGTACAGCCCTGAGTGACATCCACAGCGTGCAGGACATAGCACAAAGCTGTAAACAAGCTTCCAGGTCTGGGAAGAGTGTAGAGACACCTAGGTGGCAAGTGGTGGCTCCTTAGCTGGGCCATGAGCCTCCCAGCACAGCACTGCATGGCCACAGCACTTTGTCTGAGCCAAACCACTGTGTTGTGCCAGTTAGACCTACCTCCAGGCTGGGAACCTGCTTGGGACATGGCAGTCTTACTCTTATTTGAGTTGGAGCATTAAATTTGGCTTTGAGTTGCCCGAGTTTGACAACGAAAATACGTCAGCTGAGTATCTGCAAACTTTTAGATTCAGCCTGTGCGTGTAGATGGATTTATATGCATGATTTAAAGTAAAGCATGTGTAGAAAGATGAAGTTTATATGGCTGCTTTGTAGAAATGGATGTAATATTGATGTTGACTTTACTGGTAGAAGTTTAAGAATGTCACGATGCATGAGTGGTGGTGCAAAGCGGAGCCCTGAGTGCACTGGGAGGTCATTTTTAACTTGAATTTATTTCCACAATATCAGGCATAGATCATTGTGCACCGTGCACAATCATCCCTGCTTTTCATTTGAGTCAATCAGAGTGGTTAAAGAAAATTTAAAATGAAACAGAAATTTGTGACTTGATTAAAAGCAGACAGTAAATTAGGACAGAATACTCCTTAAAATTGCATTTTAGCTTTAAACTGAAAGTTTGATGATCTGACTGCATGACTGAAGGGACAGGCTGTGACATAAACGATGTGGCTATATTTGCTCCTAGGATGAACAAGGGTTTTTGAAAGTTGGGTGATTTAGGCTTTGGAGTTAACACTCCATTGAGCGAACAACAAAATTCCCACCTCCCAGAGCTTTTTCAAACCAGAGATTTAGAAAAGTGGTATTACATCAATAATGTCTGGTCATGCTTCAAATTTTTCCAGGCAAAATTAAGGCCGGTTATACTTACTTGAAATGAAAGCTTAGATTGTTTCACAGGACACAAATAACCTAATTAGGGAAGGATATAGAAAAATCTATATTTTGTTTTGAATGTCTGGTTTGGAGGTGTTTGAAAATGGAATTCATCCATGTTAACTTTGCATAAAGAATTCTTTCATGCAGTCTGAAGAGGAAAAAAAAAAAAAAAGGCTCGGTTGCATGAACATCAGCAGATGCAGGACAGAGTTCAGCAAATAGTTTGCTCCAAGCAGGTGGAACAAATTGGAAATCTACATTAAATTGTGACCCACAGTGATGAAAGCAGTACATACACCCCACATACAGAAAGGCAAAAAAACCCCCTCTGCATTAACTGTTGGACTTCAGTTTGAATACAGTTACTTTCTTCTACAACAGTTGTACACATTAGAAGGGCATGAGGAGTAGCAGCTTCAGCTGAGAGAGATTTGCACCTCCTGCCTTCAGTGTGCAGGTCCAGCTGCAGACACACAAGTGCTAAATGTCACCCGTGGCCTGACAGAGCCAGATGGGACTGCTGACACGTGCAGGTGAGCTAAAGGAGAAAGCAGAACACACTCTGACACACGGCAGCGTGGGACTGTGCTGTGAGGCTGCAGCCATGCCCTGCTGTTACGTTGGTGTCTGCCTGAGATCCAGCCACCAAGTCAAATTTTTAGCAGTGCAGGCCCTATCTAAGCACCACAGCTCACCCTCAGCAAAGTGGAGATGTGTTTCCAGGTGGCACAGGCTGGGCATCCCTACAAACAGGGTTAGAAGAATCAGCTACTTCCAACATCAAGTTAAGCCTTTGGGTCCTGAGTTTGCTGTCAAAAGAAAATGAAGGGGACTGAGGTGAAAGGGTTTCTCAGCTCTAGCTTGGCAAAACTAACCCTCTTTTCACAGCATTGCCAAACAAGGCAAACACTGAATCAGCCTTTGATTTTAGCAGACATTTAAGCACGCTTCAGCAATTGGGTGTGAATGCCTTCCTTAACATGCTTAAACTAACTGGGCTGTTTTGTTTGACTTTTCTCATCCTTCACCTTTTTTGCAGTATCTGAAGTTTGGGACAAGGTTTTAAGCTAATCTGGAGAGGCACCTAAACCACATTATCTAACTGCTCCTATGTTAGGACACTTGCAATTTTACATTTTCTGAAATAATTCAGTGCCCAGACAGCCGAGCTGTCGTGGAAATTTGCCCACCTCACCACCTGCAGCTGGGAAGTGCTGGAAATCCAGCTTGGAGGACCAGGGCTCCAATTTGTTGAGCACCCTGTTGTGCAACTTGATAGTGATCCCCTCTTTCAACACCCCAGCTTTGTCAATAAAAGATTTTAAAAGAGAGGGGCTTAGAGAAGCACGTACAAGCAGCACTGAGGATAGAGGACAGAAGCCAGCACTGTTTCAAAAGTGGCCATTTTCTCCCGTGGTCAGCTCGTTCCCCACTTTTTTCCTTTCTTTCTATGTAGTCTCTGATTATTGAACCAGAGTTAATTCAAGCAGAGCCACCAAAAGTCTTTTACTGGATGCAAGCGAGTGCAGCCAGGAGGGCTGTGGGTGAGCAGGATCAATGGGAACTCTGCTCTTGTTTCTTGCGTGGGTTAACTTCAACAGGCAAAGTGGGGCAGATTCTCCTCTCCCCTTGGCTGGAAGCACATTTATTTTTCAATGAGCATTTAGAAAACTGTTCCAGGGAAGGGAGGATGGGTGGGAGTGAAATAAGTTTTCCAGGCGTTCATGAAAATGCATGTGGGACAAATTTACCTGCTTCCTTTTCTCTGCACCTTGACAGGGAGGATTTTCAAAAACACCTTG
>NW_024582060.1:3307666-3332666 GCF_017639235.1 Corvus kubaryi | reverse complement strand
GATGTTTCTTTTATCAAGAAAGGTCAGTATAACCTGCAGAAAAAAATAATAACATCACAATGGGTGCAATATTAGTCTGTCATAAAGACCTCTTCAGCAAGGCTGTGTCTTTGTGCTGTAATTGGGCAGAGTTGAACCACCAAAGGCCAACCTTTCCAAAAGGAGGTGTGTTGGGAAGTCAGTCAAAGACAAGACTGGGGGGGAAAAAAAATAATAAATTAAAAAAAAAAAAAAAGTGAATCAGGAATATATTTCTTTCTGTATCTCCAGGTTATTTGGCGTTACAGGAAACTGTGCTGCCTGCAGTAAGCTCATACCTGCTTTTGAGATGGTGATGAGAGCAAAGGACAATGTTTATCACCTGGACTGTTTTGCATGTCAGCTTTGTAATCAGAGGTAAGAGAATTTCTTGGGTCTGTTCCATAAGCTAAGTGCTAGCTCGGCACTGACGCGGGCGTACATTCCAACGAGGAAACATTTACCAGTAGCAGAACCCCAAGGCAGAGAGTAAGACCTGGATACTTTTCCTGGGACTGATACAGAACATCTTTCATGACCTTGGCTAGAAAACTTTTTGTGCCTCAAATCCCGCATCAATAAAAAAGAATAATGTTACTTCCTCTCCTTCAAAAGGCTGTCTGTCAGGTTTAATTAATTAATATTTATAAAGGTCTTTGAGATCCTTTTCTGCAGAAGAGCAAAGCAGTACCATTTGTCATTATTGCATTAATTTCACTTTAATTCTTCATTTTTATCACATGTATTTCTTTTAAAGTACACATTGTTTCTTCCTGTTGCCAGAACTGTAATCATTTAAATTTAAAAGATGTTGTTCCCACCATTTCCTCTGCAGCAGCATTGAAGCTCTTACAGTCCTGTTTTTATTTCCATATCCAAACCGTAGGTTATAAAAATACCAAGGATCCAAACCTGAATCTGAAGCATCATCTATATGGCACAGTTGGAGAACAAATGTCCAAAATGGTAAAATTGTAACAACTGATTATTTCAGAGGTGAATAGAGCCAAGTTTATACCAGCTATATTCAGAGTGGTGGCTGAATCCCATCAGAGATTTCACCGAGAGCCCCATTTCTGACTCCACCAGAGCTGATAGCAGCTTTGCCACTGACTTCCATGAGGTCTGGGAAGTGAGAGAGCCAATTATGTCCACTCCTTGATGTCCCTATTATTTTCAGTTATTTTTCAGTTATTACGTGATCCTATTTAGCGGCTTATAGCATTCATATTTTTTTTAATTTCTTCAGTTGGGATGAAACGCAAGATGTACATTTTTAGGGAAGCAATGAAAAATTAGGAAGATAATAGCCTGACACAACAAAGCTAGACACAGCTCTAAATAAGCTTTTCTAACTCACCTTGTCCTACAGAGTATTATTTTTTAGCACTGTAGTCATTTAAAAATCAAACATCCCTAAAGAACCATAAAATGTACAGCTGCTAATAAGTGTAGCACACTACAATTACGCTCTTTAAAAAAAGCCAAATTGACCTTTTTCATCATGTTACATGGGAAATTAAAATACCAGGCAAGTAATAACCACTGCTTAAACTATATAATAATGCAAAGTAATTATAGGTTCTAATGCTATTTAAAGTCCTATATCAATTTTGTCTTGCCACAGAACTGAGAAGCTGTATTCTGAGCAAGGCAGGCAGAGGCTCCCACAGTACCCATTTAAGAGACACACACAGTGTCCTAGGTTTCGTTTCCCAAACCCTTCACATCCTGTTTTTTTCCAAACCACCGTCCTGGTATCATTATTAAAGCGCCTAATATATTTCTGTTGTTCGCTTCATTTATTACATGCCATAATGGGGCTGCATATCTTTAGTGTTGGTTATGCACAATTAGCACTTAGTTATTGTCTTGTCACTTCAGCCCATACAAGACAAACTTCTTTAATGTAAGAAGTCAGCTAATCTTCATCAGTCAAGCAAAGCAGACAATGTTTGTTAGCCGGAGTGCAAAAGATTTTCATCATAGTTAACACTCTTGGGTCTGAGGAAGGGAACTTTCTTTTTCTTCCCCCCACCCCCCTGCCAAAAAAAAAGCACAGCTGTTATGAATATTTTTAATATTCCTCTTTTACCATTACAACTGTGAAATAATGTACAATTTCACTTCGCAGCTAACACACGTCGTAGTGTTCCCTGGGGCCACTGATCCCCCCGGAAAAGTGCTGTTAGATGCTTCTGAAATGGAGCTTAACTGGGTTATTTAATAATTCTCAGCCTCGTTATTCCTGAGCCTTCAATCTAATCTTTTATTTGATTTTTACTTTGCATGTATTTTGGGCAAAGAGTTGCTGAAATAGTCTTACAGGTGTCTTAGAGTGAGAACAAAAGAATGAATTTACCTGAAATAGAGTCTAGTTCATCTCGTGAAAACAGGGAGTGGTTCCAGGAGTTTCGAAGAATTTCAGAAATTCTCAAAAGTGACCCTAATCCTGATTCTATTGCAATAGCTCTCATGGAGCCTAATAAAGCAGACTTGCCTGTAGGGTACCTTTCTTCCTCACAATTTAGGACTAGTGGCCCTCTGAAGAATTAATTTTCGTTTATTTACAAAAAAATCCTATTTTATGGATGTCCCAGCATAGCTCTTCTGTGGTTCCTATGGCAAACCATCCCACTGACTATATTTTCTCATTAATAGCTTCGAATCTTTTGTTTTTTGTTACTTGTCTAACAGTAAACCCCCACATTGCTAGACACCTGACCCATCCCAGCTTTGGGGTTTTCAGATCTACTATGAAACCTTCTCCTCTTTTCTTTTAAACAGAAAAATCTTGTCAGTCACCATGTCATTAATAATTTCTGTTGTCCTTTAGGATCCTTTTTTCTTCCTCTGCTCAAGGTAATCAAAACCACACAGCAGATTCTGAGTGAGGATGTGTTTATAAGACAGCAGTTCATTAAGTTTCTGCTGCCCCTTTGTATACAAAATAATGTTATTCAGGGGTTTTAGGTTTGCTCTTTCCTTTCACTCCAGCCACTAATTCCACCAATATGGAATTTATTTATTTATTGAAGAGAATATTTTTATTCACAAACACATCAACAATATCCAAAAATCAGCAGTGGGTGTATCAAGGCTCACCAGCTATCGCAAGACCTGTTTAGCCTTATTCCCCAATTTCGTATCATCTTTCCCCATTAAATTTTAAAACCTTTGGGTCATTCTCTACAGTAGATTTGCAGAGCATGTATTGCTCTCTGTTTGATTCCTCACTTCATTTTCAGCTATCATCTACCATTTAGGTTTTTTCCTCTCAGAATGCATGCAATGTTCATGAGTACAGTTCATGGAACTGTTTTCTTCAGACTGCTCTACTTTGTCTTTGCCAACACTGACTTTTTTTTTTTTTATGTTCTGTGCCTGGTTGTTTCTTCCAGCCCCTTCTGCTTTTCAAGCTAAGTAATATTTATATTAACACACATCTCACTGATCCTTCGGGCAGCCCGTTCTTCAGTCTTGCTATTGCATGACCTTCACATTCCTACCCTTTAAATGATTGATTCTGGCCCAGAGAGATGCCTGCCCATTTTTGCCTAGTGCTCTTTGTGAAGGAAGATTCAGTGATTTTTCTGCTTTTATGGACAACTCCACTGTTTGCTTTATTATTTTTGAGTATCTACAACTCACCATCCAGTGCAAGTCTCGGTGTGGATGGTAATTAGGCTCCCTTCACTTAAGGAGACTTTTGTTCGGGCCATGAACTCCAGCTCTGAACTGACTCATAACATGCCTGTCCCTTTCTTGGCCTCCTGAATGTGACTTTTTCAGAGTGAGGAGAAAAAGGCATTGTCTCACATACTGTATTCCAGGAAGACAGACTGTAGGCATAGGCCTGAAAGAGAGCTCCTGAGCCACTAAGCCTGGTCCCCTGGTGTCAAATAGGCACTGTCTCCTATTTTCCCTTTCATAAAGCTATTCAGCTCTAGGATCTAATTGCTCCAGCCAGCCAGTTTTTGAGATATTTTCCCCACGTTTTTCTTGATACTGATGCTTAAAGCTGTAGCAATTTGGTGAATATTAAGCTCTGCTCCTAGCCTAAAGGTTTTAGCATCCTCTTATCTCTCATGTCTCTGTCCAGCTTACTCCTAATTTGAAGTTTTTCCATCGCCTAAGTACCTGCAGAGCTTAGTGACAGTCATCTTAATGGTGTGAGTGTTCCCCTTTCTTCTCTGTAAACATATTTAACTTCTCTTCAGAAGCCCTTCACTTCACACTGACAGTAACCTCTATATACTTAATTTCTGCAGAAAATTTAAAGGGGGGGGGGGGAAGGAAACCACTGGAAAAATAAACTTGTAAACAGACACTGCCTTTCACACTTTGTCAGGTTGCATGTGTGTGACTAAGAAAATGGAGTGGAAAATCTTGCAAGTGGGCTCAGCTGTATCTGTGCTTGACACTTTTGACTACAGCAATGATGTCAGTCTGCCTTCGGCTTTCCCACTTCCCAGAGTTTATGTGTCCTTCTTCTCACTCTCTGTCGGCATCTTTAGCAGCTTGTTCCCTACTTCTGTGATATTTTCTCCCTGCCGTTGGAAGTCAGCTCAGAGTATGGCTTAAAACCCCCATCTGCTACCACTGAGAGGTGTTTAAATCAGCTGTTCTACCCTTCTATCTGAAAGCCTTTATTTTAATAGAAACTGGACTGAAAATGGTTACACACTCGCTGAAATTGCTGTCCTGATGTAGTTGTAAACACTTACCTCCAGTATAAACTGTAAAATGCCCACACAATGCTGCCTTTGTTCTCTGTCAAGCAGGGGAGAGGGAATGCAATGCCAGGGACATCCTTATTTCAAACACCAATATCAGATTTTTGCGTGAGTGGGCATTTTATTAACTCTGACGGCCTGAGTGCTGCTTATTTTCATTGGATGTCTCAAAATTTAGAATACAAATTAACATATTGTCCATACCTGCTTTTAATAAAATAGTACATGAAAGGCACAGCAAGTTGAGGTTTGCCATTTCAAGTTGAACTGGGATTCTGTGCCTATGTATTCTGCAAGGTACTGGTGAAAATGCGCAAACTCAGGCACAGCTCCCACTTTCCAGCCTTTGAAATGGACATCTTGACAGAACCCCAGAATTAATAAACCACAGGTGTGGGCTGATGAACTGTGATGTAAAAGAGTGGCTTTGTTCTCTTGGTGATGCACAGAGATTAACGTTAATGTGAGTTGTACTGGAAGCTCAGCATTTAAAAGGAGAGGGAAGGGGAAAAGCAGAGCCCAAGTTACATCACTGACTGCAAAAAGCAGAGGGGAAGGATGTGGGCGCGGTAAGTCTGAGCTGTCCTAATCCTCAGGAAATCAACCAAATGCTTCCAGATTTTGTCTCTTTCTACAGTGACAAAGATCTAACCTTACCAGAGGAGGCACACACACAGCCATCTTCGTCCCCAGCAATATTTCTCCTGCTTTCTTAAGAAGTCTTCAGTACCTTGACACATGTCCTGTGCATCAGAAAAGATGACAGACAGCAGTGAGATCTCCTTAAATGTCTGTTCTGAATAATGAAAGGACTACTTCTCAAAATGGAAGTTTTATACTTCTTGTGGTTAGTCTAGGCACACCTTCCCCTTCCAAACAAGGTGATAACAGAGGTCATTTTGTAATATAAATGGCCTTCCTTTTGCCATTGTGAAATATGACAGGAGTTCTAGGATGTAGGTTAATTATAATGGTCATTCTACTAATGTCACAGTCGTGTCAAAAGTACTATTATCAATTTATGGTGCTAAGTCCAATCTGGCATGTTAATGCAGCCCATTGTATATTCTTTCCTGTTCATCTTGCATGCCTATTAAAAAAATTGGGTGAGGGTTTTAGGGAAGGCTGAAGACTACCATCTGCCTGCTAGAAGAGTAATAATCTTGCCTAATTATATACTCCTAACACAGTGGCATCTTAATATGCTCCTCCACTCCATTTAATATATGTGCCCAAATGGTGCCCTGATTTACATCCTATGCCAATTCCGTAAAAAAACCCCAACCTTAGTGGGAGGCTAGGCTTCAATTTACCCTCCCATTTTAAAGCTGAGCCAGGTTTAAATCTTGCAGTGTGCAAACCCAATCTGAATTAGTGCTCTTTCACTTCAGAAGCTCTTTCACTTCAGAAGAGGCGAAATCTGCTTTTGCGAGTCAAATAAGGTTGAAAGTGTGAATGGCCAGAATTCATCCTACTTCATCTGCTTACTTGCCCTGTCTCATTGTACCTGGGAGCCAGCATGCCAGGATTAGAGGTTTTTCAGCTGGTGTTTACCACTTTGTCACCTAATGAGCACACAATTCACATATTTAATACCCAGGGTCCCACACAAGCCTCACCATCAGCCTTTGCCAAATATACTTGTCACCGAGCTTGCACAATGCGAAAAGAGTGTGAAGAATTTCAACCCACAGTATCACAAGCAACAGGTTTCCCCCAAGGCACAGAGGACCATCCAGAGGATGTGTTCCCATGCAGACACACCCCCACCCCACAGGTTATCACACAGCCAAGCATGTCTAGACAGACCACTGGCAGCCTCTCCACGAGACAGCTGCACGCTTGGAACGTAAGTGATCTGTGGAACTGTGTATGTTTAAAGCCACTCATGCATAAAGCTGTCACATGCCACATGCCACGTAGACATAGGTAGAGCACTTCTGGCTCAACACATGCAAAACAAAAGGCATTGACACTTTTTATTGGGAAAGGCATCCTGACACTCCCATGTAGCTGGTGCAGTTTAATTGAAACTGTGTCACTCCGAGGGCTGAGAAACAAAATCCTTCAGCCAGGATTTTGATGCAAGCAATATTGCAAGAAGTCACACGTGTTACGTATTGCCATGCAAGCCAATTGCACTTCAGCAGTGTATTCTTCATTTACTAAATACTTTAAACAAATTAGTTTGCTAAGGTCTGTCTTACCCTGGAACAAAAGAAATACACAGCTGAATAACGTTCTCAGTTCAGACTTAGTTCTTTCTGATGGGTGCAAAGGTGGTTTTGTCTCCCACTGGTGCACTGGGTTCGGGGGGGTTTTGTTTGTTTTTTGTTGATTTTAAATGTGACTTCTTTGGGAAAAGCAAATTTTACATGTTGGCAGTAGTCAAGACTCCTTTACCTAATCTTGTAAGGTGCGCAGAAGAATTTTTCTCAGCGTTGCTGTCAATGGACAAAAATACAAAAGATGGAAGCTAGAAAAAAACCACCAAAGAACAACTTTTATGCACAAATTCTACATTTCAACATAGCTACTCAAAATCATTTTGTGTTGTTAGTAGCCTAGTATGCCAGGATTGGGGTGGGAAGAATAATAGCAACCTCTAAATTCTGTAAAAGAGTGTAGACCATAAATAACTTAAAAGATTTTGGGATCCTTGCATAATCTCTATTTTCAATCATCATCAGCAGCAGGCAGTAATCCCACAGAAAAAAAAAGTCCACAAATAAGCAAACCAATTTTCCTTTAAGAGCAGAGCTAATTCTTTTCAATCCACTTTTTTATTACACTATTTTCCCTCTATCTATTTAGCTAGCATAAGGATAAATTTCCAAAGCTACCCAGTTGGAAAATAAATGGGTTCACTGTTTGTCTAGCATTCCAATCTTCACAAATGTAAATCAGTCCAACTGCTACTCATTTAAACCTCCAACTTCACAAAACATTAAAGGACTGCTCTCCATACACAATTTAATCTGTGACAATTCACCAAGATTTCTGCTTGAACATTATTAGAAATGGACTATCTGATAAAGACAGGCCACTGTCAGGGGTCAGGTGGGTCAACCTGTGTCATTTATGGAGTTTTACTGGGTCAACTACAGCAGGCACCAGTATTTGAAGGTTAAATTGTTACAATTAAATACATATACAGCTATTCCCATAGCTACTCTGCTGTTAAATCTACCGTAAACAACACAAGCATTTATATCTGACCCTAATTGTGTCCAAGATGTCACCATTTGGAAATTATATAAAAAAAGGACATTATAATCCGTTACACATTAAACAATACTTTATGTACCGAGATCCATAATTAGCTGGTAGAAACTGGTTTCATTTATTCACATCAGTGTTAAGGGGTTCATTTAGGTTACTTTCTTTCATTTTAATTGGAGTAAGGCAAGCAGTGCCTCCCAGTATATTTCATAGCTGGAGAGTTCACTACAAACAAAGGCATGTAACCCTGCCAAGGCAGTCACTAGGGAAACTTTTTTTCTGCATTGGCCCCATTCACTTCTCCCTAACTATCTTCAAGAAGATTGGCTTTGTCAAGGGAGAGGGTTGAGGGGTGTGTCAGGGAAGAGCCTTCTTAAATTCAAGCGTATTTTTTAGCTGGGAAATCCTACTTTACTCGAAGTTTGAAGTCAGCCAGCCAGGAGCATTAATATTATGTGATTGTCCTACTCATCAGAGAAAAGCAAATGAAATCTCTCAGTAGCGTTTTGCAGCAATCAGATGATTCCGATGCACGTAATGGTATAACGAGGTAGGTATGCTGATACCACAAGAGAGAGTAGTTAGCTGAGTAACTAAATTTGTAATCAAATCCTACAGGAAAAAAAGAAAAGAGGTTTCTCTGCAAGCCTGTGTGTGTCTAGTTTGCACCACAGTATTTGTAAAGCTGTGTGTGTGCTAGAAACAGTTCCCCGAATCATCATCTTAAATCAAATCTAGTGAAATATCCAACTGGAACACGACAAGAAATTCTTACTGGCACACAAGACAATTATAACATATCTCAGACAAGCTTTCCACTGCACGCAATCACCCTGTCTTCCTTCTGGTTTGCACAAAAGCAGGACATCTACTTTTCACTCAGCTCAGCAGCCTGGGATATTTACTGGGTTTTTATCTGTGTGCCGGTGACCTGATCCAGGCCTCCCACAGCCCACGGTGGGCTTTGAATGAGGTCTTTGGCTGGGGAAGCAGAAGTGCCTGAATGCACTAGATTTTGTTGAAAGCACAGGATTAATTGTGGCACCTCTGCTGGGTCTTCCCACGCGCACACTTGTGTGCGGACACTGTCCAGCCAACACTTGCTCTACGACCCTCACCTGTATGACCATGTCACATCATTGATCCTCAACCTATCTCCTTCTTTTCTTTTCTCTTTATTATTTTTAATTTCAGATTTTGTGTTGGAGACAAATTTTTCCTGAAGAACAACATGATTCTGTGCCAGACAGACTATGAGGAGGGTTTAATGAAAGAAGGTTATGCACCCCAGGTTCGCTGATCGGATGCCACATCATTAAGAATAAAAAGCACTACGTTCTTTTATCTTTTTTGCTCAACATGTATATAAGAAATGACACAGGAACCTACTGAATAGCATAGATATAGGGAGACAGAATGGTTGCGTGAAATAAAAGGCGGACTGCATCTGTATGTAGTGAAAATTGCTCCAGTTCAGAGTTGAATGTTAATTAAAAAGGTACTGTATATACAGCTGGATTCTTTTTGCTTGCTCTTGGGATTTTTGGTTTGTTTGGGGTTTTTTGTTTCTTTTTGTGTCATTTGGCATGAGATGTTTATTTTGGACTATTGTACATAATGTATTGTAATATTTGAAGCACAAATGTAATACAGTTTTATTGTGTTACCATTTGTGTTCCTGTTTGCTTCTTTGTATTGTTGCATTTAGTACAATCAGTGTCTAAACTTACTGTATATTTATGCTTTCTGTATCTACCAGCTATTTTAAATGAGCTGTATCTTTCTAGTAAAAAGCATTAAAGAGCAAATCCCAACCATTATGCTACACTTAGAGCTTAAGAATACTGTTTACATTAAAACTATTTAGGAAACTAATAACTAGCAGCACCTGCTGCTAATGATGCTATGGTTAAGGGTCTATCAGCACTTCTCTTATAAGCCTCTATTTTTCAGGGGTTAAGCATCTGTTGTTTAATTGAATGGATTTTCCTCAAAGAGCACTTTTATTTTACTACAAAATTTTGAAAAGCAAATCTGACTGGTTTGAGATATATTATAAAAGGTGCAAAAGTTAATGATTTTGGGTGCTGCTTTTGTGCCCCTTAGGCATTCCAAATGCCTGGATTTGATTTTTAATTTAGCTGGAAATTAAGCCCTAATGCAAACCAGTGCCTCTGGGTATCTTATTATATATATATATATATATAAAAATATATATATGTTATTTTTCTGAAATCATTAATTTGGGGGGGGAGGAAAGGGAGAAGGTTTCTGTTTATATACTTTTTTAAAAATTCTTAAAATTTGAGGGGTCTCTCTCTCTCTCATCTCCCTCTCTCTCTTTTCTTTTATTTTCTTTTTTTTTTTTTACTTTTTTTTGTTGGTTTTTTTCATTGGTTTTGGGGTTTTTTTCCTTTTTTTTTGTTTTAATCAGGGCTTAACCCTCATGTTTTCTGGGGCTTCGTCCTCAACAAACCCTGGAAAAAAGTGAAAGTAGAAGGCACTGTAAACAGCCCCCTCTGAGGGTCTATTTACATTAAAGAAATGACCCTGAGCTGACACTGGGAGAGTGACTGGTTGCTAATTACCCACCTCAGTGAATGCTGAAGGTAATTTAAATGCTGATGTGGATGGGACAAAACTTTGCAATAGCAAGCGAGAGCTACCACACTCAACTGCACAGGTACTTTGCTGTCCATGCCAACATCCTACAGGTTTGTCCCATCAATACTGGCAATTAAAATCCTTTTGACAGAGGTGGAATCACTGCTGACAGCTCCTGTTGGCAATCAGTTCGTTTTCTAGGAGAGGTGGACCTCTGTTTTTAAAGCCATGAAGCTATTGCATCAGCAGGATGTCCCTAAGTGCTCATGCCCCTGACAGAGCTTACAGGTGTTTGGCAAAGGAAAGCAGGATGAATGTTTAAAAAGTTGTTAAATGCATATTTAATTCATGTCTGTTTGCCACTGTAATCTAGCTCACTGGGAAAACAACCTGTATTAAAAACAAACAAACAAACAACAAAACAGTATTAAGAACAACACAAAAAACAATCTAAGAAACCCACTATACCCTATGTTGTTATGAAGCTAAGCTCTTGTTTTTATTTAGAGTACAAACCCATGTCTCTGCTCAAGCTGACTGCTGTCCTGCCCTGCTCTTCCTGTCCTGTTGCAGTTTCAGCGTGTTTTTGCTGGGGATGATAGAAGAAACTTTGTAATGCAGTGGGGAAATTCCTTAAGTGTATGGTAAGAGCACACTGCACAGTGGCTTGACTTAGATATTTAGTTTTAATGACTGTTGTTACAGTGTGGGTTTTTTTCTGGCTGTGAACCCTTTTGAAAATAAGCATGGCTCACAAAACTTGACTTTGACTCATACAGGATCAGTAAGAAAAGCAACAACTCCTCAGGCTGTTCTTGTTAATTAGAAGAAATAGCTCCACATAGTTTTTCAAATTAAATTTAGCCCTCTTTTGTGGACTATCTTCCTTCCTAACCTTGAGCACAAGTGTCTCTTCCAGTCCCTTCCACAGTCCCTTAATGTCTTTGGGATAACGAAGCAGTTGGTGTCAGAGGTACTATTAGGCTCTTACAGATCTACTTCAGTGCAATAAACACGCTGTCCTTTCCATGAAGGTCAGGATGGACAGAAAGGGAAGAATCATATTATCTTGTTTTGAGCCCAATTTCAATTTTCTCCTCCAGCCTCTCTTGGGTCTTTCCATTAGAAATCAGAAAGATCTCTCTTCTGCTTCCCAGCAGTAGACTGCAGAATGGGTAGAAATCCCTGGTTCAGAAATAAGGCTGGAGAATAGGAAAGAAGGGTCCTTGACTCTGTCTTTGACTCCCTCTAAGCTTGGACAAGTCACTCAATTTCTCTGTGCCTCAGTTGTCCCCGTCTGTCAAGCGGGGCTAATGGATACAGTGCTCTTGTAAAGCATTTTTGGCTCTTCAGAAAACCAGGAGACCATGCAAGTGTTACAAGCAGCACCAGGACATCCCGGGAGGAGCAGAGCATTCACAGGAGGTAACCACAGATCTGAGGCAGGAGAGCACCAAAACCAGCTTAGCCTGTGGAAGGCTTGGCTGGGGATGATGGCAACTACACACTAATAGTGCTGCAAGTGCTAAAGGAATCTCTCATTCCCACAAAGTGCCACTGCTCAGCTCTTTATGGAGCAAACGAAGAGAGTGGAATGGGGGAAGAGTGGCTTATTGCTACATGCCATGTTGCTCATATGTGTGTTTTGTGGCATAGGCTCAAAGCATGGAAGAGGAAGGTGGTCCTGCTATGGGGAAAAAAATACTCCCAGCATTCTATCAATCTTAACTGATGCATGGATAAAGAAATATGGATATATTTGCAGTGCACAATGGTATGGCACCGCTTTGAGCACTTTATGCTCATCTATCTTATTCAAATACATATCTAAAATTTGTGTGTAGAGGATACAGAATAAATTTAGATTTGATGTAGGTCAAAGATCAATTACACATTTTCCTGTATTTCAAACTTCCATCTAGCCTGGCTGTTAAAATAATGACTGAGAGCTGAAATATTTAATGGAAACACTTATAACCCCAATAAAGTATATCATCATAAGTCAATATTGGAGAGACATTATCTGCCAGGTCACTTTAGTGATCATTTTAACAGAGACCTAGACCATTCCTTTGGGTTGCTTTTCTGTTATCCACCTTGGTTCCCCTTCTCCATCACTCTGTGTGTCAACAAGATGTTTGCATACAGCAAAACACTCTGATAGTGACCCTTACTCAGTGGATTTGCCAGGCAGGAATGCTTCCACTTGTGTCTCCCATCTTTAGGGCATTTTATCTCTATCTGTACACGTCACAAAGTTTAGCCAGACAAAAATAATAATAATGATGATTTTTTTTAAATCTGCCATTCTTGGATGGCTGGTTTTTGAGCCATGTGGAAAAATACATTTTATCAAACCTTGAGTTTTAACTGTAAAAAGCTCCTCTGACAACTGTAACCTGCTGTGCCTGTTGTCTGCCACAACTGGTGATGAATCAAGACAGCCTGGATTTGGCAGAAACAGTGACCAGGGCTAAAAGTGGATCTATTTCATGATTGTGTTTTTATATTTTCTGGGTTGTTTGGTGGTTTTTTTTAAGCACACCTTCATGCTTTCCTATCCTCCCAAAATGTTCAAATTTTTGCTCATGTAATGTAAATAAAGGAAAATCATCCAGCAATCCCTCAAAGGTTCCTAATTGCCTACACATAAAATGACTTGGGGAAGATAAATTGAAAAGTGGTCAGTGAGGAGGGAGACTGGGAAAAAGAAACAAACAGGAACTGTGGCAAGGTTTCGACTGTACAGACTTTAAAGTACTTTAAAGGCTTTTTTCAACGAAATATGCAGCAGCTTCTTATAATTTTCTCAGCAGTAGGTAGTTTACAGTCATCTGTACCTAGAACAAATCTTGTCAAAAATGAAGGTCTGTAGTGATTGCTGGGTATAATTTTATACATTTAGCTGATTTTTCTGAAAGCTTCCACTGTGCTGCTGTTGTCAGACTAAATTATCAATTTAGCCATTTGTTGTTTAATGAATAAAAAACTCCTATGGCATTGGAGATGTTGTGGTTTCAATAAAGCAAAAGCTTTAACAAGTCAAACTACACAAAGCAAAGTGTGTACTGTATATAAGAACAGTGTTTTTATTCCTTTAAATACCACTTCAGATAAAAAAAGCCAATTACATATTCACTTAACACATTCCTCCTACTTCAGGCCAATGATGCAGACCAAACCTGTTTACTGTTCAGTATCTTGCAAAAGGAAACCAAAATACAATATGTGCAAGGTAATAGGCCATTAGCACAAACATGCTCCCAGTAAAAATCCTTTGTGTAGGCACCTTTTTAAAAGCTGCCAATTGTGGGTGATAGAAGTATTATAAAGGAAGTGATTTTAATACTATTTAAGGCATTAAAAGCTGAAGAGTATCTGTTTAAAGCATTAAAGTAAGAGCTGCTTGTATCTAATACCTTTTAAAATGCCCTTCTGCTGATTTATATTCATCCTGAACCTGCTAATAATGAGTATACATAAGCAAATACCATCTTCCACCTATTCAGCATGTCATTGATATGAAAGCCCCAGAAAATATCTCACGTAATCAGTGTGTTCAGAGAGTTATCTAGCACAAATTACTCATTAACTCAATAGCACATAATAAAAAAGAACATCAATTAATTAATGAGTCACCCTCAGATCACTTTGATTACAACACAGCTCTGTTGAAACAGCAGTTATAAATGGAGCTGCCTCTCTTTATTCATTGTTTGCAATTGGCCCATTATTTTGCAGAGACCAGTGTCATATTTAACACATGCCTGCAGGTAATTGTGTGATTAGTTTCATAAATGAAGATGCAGAGTGAGAGCACAGACTGACTTGCAGAAATGCACCGCACCTCCTGCAGCCCGCAGCGCTCTGCAGCAGCCTTGGGGCAGCCTGCCTCCACTGCAGGCCCTGGTGACAGGACAGAGCTAGTCCCACTGACCTCTAATCCAACCTAAAAACCTCAAAGCCCTGGGAAAACACTCATGAATTGGCCCTCCCTCCTCTGTGGATGTCCATCTTTTCTTCCAAGTGACAAGCAACAGGACAAGAGAAAATGGCCTCAGGTTGGGCCAGGGGAGGTTGAGGTTGGAAATATTTTTTCACCGAAAAAGGGGTGATTGAGCACTGGAACAAGCTGTCCACCATCCCTGGAGGTATTTGTGGATGTGGCATTTAGAACATGGTTCAGTGGTGAGCTGGGCAGTGCTGAGTTAATGGTTTGATTCAATGATCTTAGAGGTCTTTTGCAACCTTAGTTATTATTGTCAAGAGGCCACACTGCCAGCATTTCACAGTAGAGAACACAGAAACAGAGAGGTTAGGTGGGCTGCTCAAGGTCAATCAACAAGTCTGCTTTCCTCAAACCCCACTCTTAGCATGGATTGTAACCATCCCATCCCAGGCCTTGCAAAGACAGGCTCCAGGGCAGTGCCTGGAGCAACAAACGCAAACCCCTCTTTGATGCTCAGGGACAGACCAAGCAGAGGCTGAATGCCCAAAGCTTCACTGTGCTGAACTGTGTTTGGTGAATAGGAGATGGGGAGGTGAGCGAGGAGGCCTGGTTGTTTGGCTATTTTTTAAATATTTTAAAGGAAAGATGAATGAAAGAACACAAAGTCACCACCTAAAGTTCCTAAACTATCTTGGTTAAATGCCATTCCAATAAGCGTACAGTGTAATTATAACAGTTCCCTTAGGTAAGTAAGAAACATCTGTTAGTAACACATAGCAGGTGTTAGCAATTACACATACTGATTTTTTAAAGTGTTTTTAATTAAAAAGAATTCTGTTTTCTGAAAAGGAGAGCATGGTAAGTCCAAACAAGCTTTTGTTTGTGTGGCTCTAGATCACGCAATATGCAAAACGATAAAGGTAAAATCAACTTAAATTAGCAAAGGTTTGCATGTTTGACTCCAGTTTATTGCAATCAAACCAAATTGGGATTCACTGCATTATTGTAAAGCACATAACATTAGTATTCTAAGCAAGGTCTCATCTAATGTATGAAATCCATACAGTTCATGTAAACCCTGAACACAGCTAAGCAGAGCATTTGAACCTGGGAAGATTGCTATAGTTAAGCAAAATATGAAAGGTATTGTAAGACAGGAGGAAATTGCTGGGAAATTCTGTATAATAGTTTCTTCACAATCCCCTTTGTCCCACTACAGGGAAGCAACGTCTAGATTATGTTAGAGGAAAAATCAAACTACGTTGTCAAATTACTTTGAAAAACTAGCCAAGAGCAATCTACATTTAGCAAAGTGATAGGCTGTGCCACTGAGAAATAACAAGCAAGAGCCATTGGAAGGCCAGCTAGTTAGAGGTGGTTTTAATCCAAATCAGAAGATAACGAGATGACAAATTTGTTTGCCTGTCCCAACACTATCTTTCCATGGATGCCAAGATAAGGATATCAGGACATAAATCTTGCCATAAACCTTGACTTTCATTTTATATAAAATACTTAAGCAAATGAGTTGGCAGGGAAAAGAGAAAGAAGCAGCAACAGGAGTACAACCTATGGATTTGTCTTTGTATCCAGCTGGGATCCAGGTTGTGCTTGTTTGTAATATACAGGACTGTGGTTCCTTTCACAAAAGTCTCTCAACTCCAGCATGGAAAAGCGGTCTTTCTACCTACAGTCTACAGCAATATAAAATGGGATTATTTTTCTTTAGGTTCTTCCCAAGAGGGAGGGTTTATGAGGAGACACATATATAAAATAATGTGTATAAAGAGCCCTCTCAGTAGACTGTTAGGCCAAAGACAGAGGTAATTCATATGTGTTTTTTTCATCTGAATGCACAGGTCTGGAAATTAAGACCAGATTTTTAACATTTTTTTGCCTCTAGGAAACTTAGGGTTTTCCTATGTTATTCATGAGTATTTCTAAGCATATTTACTTCTTATTAAAAATACATAACATTTGTTTAAGCATTTTTTTATATCAAGGACATTAAAACTACTGTCAGTGTCATCCAATCAATACACTGCCAGTATTGGAACCAGTTTTCTGGATGAACAGAATAAGGAAAAAACAACATAGACCTTAGAGTTACATTATAAGAACTTATAAGTACATAATCCACAGCTTTATTAGCTATTCACAACTGCAGTATAAGATCCAGGTATCCGAATCAGACATCCCACTGCTAACCAAACACATGAGCTGTGAACAATAATAATGTACCAATAGCCATAAAAGAATTTTGATTGGTTTCTTTTGTTCAAGTCAAAGCAGAGCATTTCAGTACTCCTTGTACACAATGCCTTCCTGGAGTACAGTAGCCTTGTGACAATGAGTGCATATTAATTAAAAGTAAAGAAAAAGCAAAATAAATGCCTAACAAATGCCTTGAATTTAGAAAGACAGACTCACATCTGTTCCTACGTCTCTCAATCACCACATAAGTGATAAAATATCACCACTAAGACTGTTGCAGAAAGGAAAGTTTCTGCTTTGGCCTCCCATCCCAGTTTATTTTGGTAGCATTGCAACAGGCTTTTTCTCTTACCCTCAAAGCCCTCTTAAAATATGGGAATCACTTTTGCCTTGTCTTGTATGGCCAGCTGAAAAATCTGCAAGATCCTGATCTTGGAGCCTGAAAGTCATCTGGAAGCAACTCTGTAACAGAAGTCATAATGCACAGGATCATGTTGCCGGCATTTACTGAGAAAGTGAAGCAACACAGAAGTATCATAAGATTTCAGGGTTGCAGTCACCCTTGCCTTGTCATGTAATACTGTAATAGGAAGTTTATAGAGAAGTTGGATTTTTAAGGACAGGCTGGATATCAATTTGGTCCAAAGTTTTTATTGTGCTAATGAACTGTAACAGCTCTAATCTATTTTTAGATGGTGGCATTTCAAGTCTCTCAGCTCCTCAGTTCAAAATCCTTAACGTGGAGATAATACACCACTTTTCTACCTCACAGGACATGTGAGGGTAGTAATTGTGGGATATTTCAATAGCATCAGCTAAGCATATTAAATACCTAGAGCAGGAGAACAGCAAAGTATAGAAATTTGTAGCTTAGGAATTGTCTAAAATCTCTAATTGCTGCAAAAGTGCTGGGAAAAAGATTGTTCTGCCTTTACTTTTTCTTATCACAGTTGCCAACCACCTTTTAATAGTACCTGTCAGAGACAGACACTTGTCTAGACAAGAACTTGGTTTGATCCAGAATATTCTTCCCTGAGTTTCTACGAGGACTAACACAGTAAGAAAGAATGAGGCAAGGAAAACAATTACAATCTCTACAATTTATTTTCACGTTCATGATTTTTCTTCCGCAAAGCATATGCGTATGCCTGCCTGCTTCTCAAGCCACTGTTAATTGGTTGATTACACAAGAAGTGGATGAGATGTGATCTGAAAGACCTGAAAGAGAGCAAATAAGATCCTTGAGGCTAAATTCACAAGAAAGAAAATGTTGCAGCTGCAATTTTAAAAGATGACACCTTTAGCCCTGCTATGGCTGTGCTTCCTTATTGTCCCTGGCAAAAAGAAAACCAAACCAAGTCCAGCCCATGCCACATCTTTAGTGTGTCCTTTGTATCCAACCTGCTATGGACAAAGACCACTGGGAACGAACATGTTTTGGCTCTGCTGGAGAACAGGAGTAACCAGTATAACAAATCTTTTTCATGTGCTCTTTCACCTGGCTCTACTTTGCCCAAAGAGATGATTTTGTTCTGGAAGAACAGCTTTACCCACAGCATCACCTAGAAAAGCAACTTCTGCTATCTCCCTGAAAAAAACTAAGCCTATTCAAATTCAATTTTTCCTACCATATCCACACCTCAACCTCACCAAAACCCCAACCTGGAAAATCAGGACTTTGACATTTGCTCTCTCTTTGTTATTGTTCACAATTAATGAACTAATTCAGAACAAAAGTCTCTCAGCTACAGAAACTTGATTCAGACACATCTCTGATCATACACAAGGCCCAAATAAATCAGATTAATTCTCACTAAAATCAAAAGAAGTGCTGCTGGTGGTAGCAGCCGAGAGAGGATTTTGCCTCTGGAAAGAATCACAGGTAGCAGAAGGCAGCCCTTTGTCATTTTACATCAATTGCTTGCCACAGCCCTGGCTAATCTTTTCAGCCAGTCAAAGCATACAGGGTGTCACAGAAGGTCTCTGAATAACTTGGAAGCCAGCTCAAGCCATGGCATACTGGCTCTCACTCAACACCTCAGCCAATATCTGAATGTAGAATTTGAGAGCTGAAAACTTACTCTGATAAGCTATCATGCCCCCTGATCTGTCTTAAAGACACTGAAACATGGTTTTTCTGGATGCTTCTCTCCTGCACTCACATATCTTGCTCTCCAGTAAGACTTCAGCCCATTAGGCATAGCGAATCCCCACACACCTGTGAATAGCAAAATAACCTATTTCTACAAGCAGCAAAGGAACCCAGCAAGAGCTCCCATTCAAAAATGAAGCACAATCAACATAAAAATTGGAAATTTGACTTTTACTAGTCTTAGAGCATCTTACTCTTTGAAAAAACAAGTCAGTTAAGATAAAGACTTTCAAAACCAAACCGTGGCAGATTTTGCTCTAGCAGGTCAATGTTTTTTTCTGTCTGTAGAAAACGCCTCTGCCTTTATCCCCCAGTCCTCGACCACCAGAACAACACAGACAGACCTTAAGGCAGCAGTGGAGGTGTTGACAAGAAAGCACTGCAGCAGGGAGGGTCTCCCAGGTGCAGGCACATACCTGTCCACTGCTGTGGTATTTGGCCTCTGTGGTAACGTGAGGCAGAAATGAGGAGCAGGCTGCTGGGGAGAAGGGTAAAATCCAGTACTGCAGCCAGCCTTGCTCCTCTCTCAGAGCCCACTTAGATATTTCATGGATTCTCAGATGGGGATTTGAGCCTTTCAGCCCAGACGTCTCAAAATTTCAGCACACCAACATCTCAAATTTTCATTCACAAGAATTGAAAGTGCTGGGAGACAGGTATTTGTTACTGGTGCTAACTCAGAGCCTTGTAATTGTTCCGGTTTTGACCTCTGGATATTCATTTGGACCATTTCTCTTGGAAATGCAGGTTTGCACCTCTGCTTTTTTTCTACCTTTTATCACCCTTCCTGATGTCTTTTCCCAGCAAGCCCACAATTCTGCCAGCACGCAGTTAAAATGCTTAGGCAATGCCAGTGGCTGTTTGAAATGCAAAGGGACAGAAATTATTAGTGCCATCAAACTTTTTATTTTAATGGAAGTTAGACAAGCCCCAGGCATATTTGCACCTGCAATTGCTTGCTCCTTGCACTGCTGTGCCCCACAGATCTGCTTGTTTCAATTGACCCTAAGGCAGTAACCTGCAGAATGTATCCATACCTGTTTTCTGCTTTCTGCTGACACATTTTCAAGTCACAGATTTAATGGTCATAATTTTCACATTTAAAAACTCAGACTGTGCAACCCAGTGCTGTATTTATTTCCAGATGGAAAAACAAAGTCTTGTATTGTCCAAATCATCTGAGCTGCAGACAAATAAAGGAGTGTGTGGGGTTGCTTAGGGTTTTTTCCCCAGACTTTACTATTTCTACTGTTTACTAGTACCAGTGGATTTATATATGCAGTTGCATTACTCAATCAGTACTAAAAAAAATTCTGGCAAGAAGAGTTAACTGAAGACCAATCAGGGAGGAAAGCTGAGGGAGGAATCATCATCATCAAGGAGGTGAAATGGATTCCCCCAAATCACATAAGTCAATACCCATGAAAAGGTAAACCCTTATCCCACATGGGAAACCCGTATCACACACTATGGAAAAGGTCCTGCTTCTCCCAGGGTCAGGTTGTACAGAATTGTCCTCAAACACAGGATTATCCCACAATTTATCATTAAAGAAATAAATTCCCTAGCAGTGGGATTGCATACAATAATTATTTGCAGAGCAAATCCGTAGTCCAGTATTGAAATCAGTTTTACTCTGTCAAGAATACAAGTCATGCAAAAGTTCCTGACTGATTGCTTTCTGCTTGTCTCAAAGGAGTCTGCTGTACAGACGTTTCAACCTTGAAATCCCCTTTCCACTCCTTTTTTCCCAGCTTTGCTTCACTACCATGTATGAAACCTCACCTCTTGGTCAGAATTGCTCCAGCTGAAAAGGACGAGGGATCATTCTGCCCCTCTGGAGCCAGTTAAGAAATGTTTTGACTGGAGCATCTTGTAGTGCTTCTTCTTTTTTTTTTTTTTTTTTTTTTTAAACAGTGCCTCTGCATTATTGATTTTGGGGGTTATGTGTTACAATATAGGAAGGAAGAAAAGATATTTTTTTTTAAATGCCAAAAAGATTATAATGTTTTTTTAGTTTGTTTTTCTTTTGCCAGAGGGACTAAGTGCATGTTCACTTCTTCAGTTCCTCATGTTGCAAGCTGCTATTTTGCTGTCGAAGGCTCAGAAGAAGCTCCTGTTTGCATTTCCTTAATTAGCCTTTAACTTTTTGTGGAGGCAGAGAGAGAAGATTTCAATGAGTTTTAAGGACTGCCATTTCTGTGGCAACAGCCATAAACGGGGATTACGTAGGTGACAGAAGACCTTCAGAACAGATGTGTCCTCTGGAAAAATAAGTGATGTTTATAGTGCCAGAAATCATTTGCTGCAGATTTGGGGAAGGGTGTCTTTCTACTGCCCTTTATCCCTGTCTTCAAAGGGGATTGTGTGTGAATACAATTGATTAATAGATAGGCATTTGATGGAACTATCACATCTTTCCTTTTCAGAGAAGGCAGCCTCAGAGCCTAAGGATAGGAACATCCTAATTTGCTGTACAATAAAATAACCGGCTCTCATTGTGGGTTTCATGAATATGTTCATTTAGGCCATTGAGCAGCAGGGTACGTAAGCTCATCATCGGCTTTAACATGTGAAAAGTAACATTAGCAAGAGTTTCACAGGTTTGATAACATCAAAGTAATGCACGAACTGATGTAATTGGCAAAAGCTGGAATAAGGAAACTCACCATACTGGGTCAGATTTCCTCTGTACCCAGTAGCCTCCTCCTTCCAGCTGCTCTCGGATCCTTTACAGCAGTCTTTGTCACAGGGCCGGTCACAAATCCAAAGAAGGTCAAGAAGGATTAGAAAAATCTTTTTAAAAAATTAAATAATAATAAAACTGAATTCTGAAAAGCAAAGGATAAAACTTAAGAAAGTTTATTGCTGGCAGTAGGTCAGTCCTCCCGGGTGGCGGAATGAAAAGTAGTTGCAATTATCAGCTCTGCATGTTTGCAGTCATTAGGGATTGCTAACTACCTTTAATCATGGCTATGGTTCAGTTCCCCCAGGGCAAGGGAGCAAGCATTTACACCTGCAGCCAGTAATTACAGCCACTTTCACTCCCCTGCCACCGAAGGACGGAGCTGCTGCTGGCACCGAGCAGCTGCGAAAGGTGGCCTTAGAGGAGCTGCTCAGCCAGGCGAGCCCCAAGGACGGATGCTCTGCAGAACAGTCGGGATGCAGCACTGGAAAACAGGGGAATGATGGAGGCACGCAAATGCGAGGTGAAACAAGCCTCGCCAGGAGTCCTGTGAAAAACCCCTGAAAATTAAAGAGTAGCTAAAACTGTGAATGCTGACATCGTTTTAAACCGTGAGTGACGAATGTCCAAACACAAGACGCTTAAAATAAAAACCCCAAACCCACAAACCCGGGAACAAACAAGAGCCCAAGAGCAACAACTACAAAATCCCACCAAGAAACCCCTAACAAAATTCTTGCCCAACAAAATTCTTATCCCCTACACAATGTTTGATAACACAAACAGCTCTTTTTTAAGAGACAAAAATTGTTAATATATTTATATGAAAAGATCCTGTGGAAAGTGTAATACTCTATTTTTCATGATAAAAATAACATTTAAATGAAGTTTGATATTCCATTTATTTGATTTTAATTTAACTTTATGTCAATTAAATTAGAGGGGTTTGTTTTCATCCTATTATTATTATTATTATTATTATATGGAAATCACCATGGCCAAGTCAAGCTTTTGTCTTAAATGTTTAAGTGCCTTGAAGTACGGAAATGTCAGTTTAGTTGTAAAAACTGAAAGTATGTTGAAAACTTTTCTCACACAAACTGGCCAAAAAATTTTCTACTCAAACCCCAAAGAATGTGACCTGAAGTTTTTGCCTTCCAAAGCTGAAATGGGTCATTTTCTGCCCAAAAGATGAACATTTTTGGAAGTGATATGAGAGGTCCACAGAGGAGGTCTGAATTCCAACAGCCACAGGAGAAATAGACTCCTCATATACTACACGAGCCAACCCTTCCTGGCCTTGAGTCTAAGAGAATGGCAATATAAAATGAAAATATTTCTGATTATTACCAATTTGAAGCTAGTGTGATGTATAATAGCTTAGCAACTTCCCATGACAAGTAACTTATTGCTTCTACCCACCTTTTACTGGTCACCACAATATACAAATTTTTGTAATGATATGCATGTACGTTGAGTCAGTAAAAATTAATAATTGCAAGATTATTTCATAGACTGTTCAGAGTCGGGCCAAGGTCAGAGGATTCCCCTTGAAATGTAAAGCAATAATGCATAACCCTTTAGCAAAGGTTAAGTAAAGTCAATTTTCATTTGAGTGAAAGCCTTTTATTTATTATTAGCAATATATTTGGCACAAGGTTCACTTTGGTACTAAAACAAAATCAAAGGGGAAAAACCACCAGCCTCCCCAAGAAGAGAGCTTCCCAGACAATTCCAGAGTGCTGTTATTAGGAGCTGCTCCGAAAGCTAAACACACAGATCACAGCTTATTGGGGAAAGGAACAAAAAATGAACCCGCCTGAGCAATGAAGGGGTTAATTATAAGACCTGAGTTAAAGGTGTCCTCACAAGTAGGCACTTCATCAAGCAATGGAGTCAGGAAACAAGGGAGAATAGATGAAGGTGCTAGGGATAATAATGATGGCAAGTAATGATTTCCCTAGAGATGATCTGATCTATGGCCACAAGCAAAGAAAAAAGGCTAGAAAGTACTATAACATTACCTTGGAGTACTTAACAGACTCGAAAGCAGTAACCTGGTGTCAGAAAAGGCCCATCACCCTGCTCATTTTAGGTAAAAGAGTTATGCCAAAGTACAAGAGGGGAATGCAAAATTCACATCTGAAATTAAACAGCTGAAAGGTATGATTTAACAATGCTCAAAACTCAATAAGCCAAAGATAAACAGCAAATTAGATGACTCAATGTCAGGAGGAAAAAACATCTTCCATCGATCCCATCGTCAAAAATTAATCTGCCTGAGAATGCCCTCTGCTCCAATCCCAGAACTGATGAAGAGTGGAGGAATAGAGTAAAACCTATGTACTAGTGCTTCACCTTCAGGCTAGACCCTGATTACAATCTCCTGTGAGACATTTCAGCATGAAGTGCCTCTCATGTTGGGACTGCAAAATTAAATTGCGATCAATACTTTACAAAAATAATTGGGGGAAAATGTTCAGAAGTCGGAGCTGTGCTGTGTGGCCAACAAACATATGAAAGTTGTTGCTGCTTCTTTTTTTTTTTTTTTTTTGCCTTCCCTTCCTCCTCACCTTATCTTTCTGGGGGTTATTCTTCAGGATAGATCAGTTCAAAGGTGTCTCTTGATAATAGTGTTCTTAGAATAGTTTCACTCACCTTGTTAGGGAATTTCAGAAGCAGCAGAGCACTTACAGTGCACCAAGTGCATTATACTAATGCTGTGTTTTGAATCTCTCCCTTGCCCTTTATTTTTTCATTGTTGTTTCAGTCTACATTTGTATGCTTTTAATTACTTTTTAAACACTTGACTATTTTTTTTTCCTGGCAAAACATTCCTCATTTTTATCTTACCATTAAAAAGAGTTAAATTCACACAGAAATAGGAATGCCTAACAAAACACTGAATATGCCTTGTGTTTCAGTAAAATCTTTCTGGAGATGTTAACACTTTCATCAACCTAAATGTCAAGATACGGAGTTAAATTTAGAGTAAAATATGTGTAAATAAAGCCATCCAAGTCTTCAGCAGTTCCTGCTGCAGATTCAGCTGCTTTTCCAAGTGTCCCTATCTTTGGTTATAGTGAGTACTAAAATCCAAACAAACTGGAAGCAAGCAGTCATTTTTAATTTCAGGCTCTCACAATTAATAGAAACTGAGAGAAAGTATGAGCAGAATACGACGCCGTTCAAATTATTGCAGGGTTTGGGGTGTGTGCACAGTTGGCAACAGATATTCTATAGCTTCTTGGCAGGTTTAGAAGTGCATTTAGGATAAGCCAAGCAATTTAAGTGTTAAGATGTGGTACAGGATGTATAAAAAAAGGAAAACATGTTTCTAGAATGTTACTCCCCAGCAAAACACATCAAAGCGGGAAGGGAAGGGAAGGGAAGGGAAGGGAAGGGAAGGGAAGGGAAGG
>NW_024582060.1:3194406-3307656 GCF_017639235.1 Corvus kubaryi | reverse complement strand
GGGAAGGGAAGGGAAGGGAAGGGAAGGGAAGGGAAGGGAAGGGAAGGGAAGGGAAGGGAAGGGAAGGGAAGGGCACACCTCACATATTCATGTTGGTGCAGGGTGCTCAGCCTGGGATGGATGCTCAGGAAGTATTTTACAAGAATCATCAGCCACTTGTTTTTTTTCCTGGCAGTGAGAACACCTTCAAAAATGAGAGTAAAGCTCCTTTGGTTTCTTTTAAATTCACAACTCAATGAAACAAAATAACTCAATGTAAATAATTTCTGTACATTACAATCACAAAAACTGTGTTTTTCAAGGCATAAAAGACAGCAGGAGGTGTGGTTATATTAAGGGGGAGGGAAAGGGGGAATCAGTCCTGAGGGATTTTGTGAACCACAGCCAGATGCCTATAATCCCCCAGAGGGGTGATTAGCTCATGACAACCATTTTCATTGGATTTGTCCTATTGCAACAGGAAGGAAGGAAGGAATTCGGAAGGAAGGAAGGAATTCGGAAGAAAGGAAGGAAGGAAGGAAGGAAGGAAGGAAGGAAGGAAGGAAGGAAGGAAGGAAGGAAGGAAGGAAGGAAGGAAGGAAGGAAGGAAAAAAAGCTTTATTTTAATGGAAAGAGGATGTTTCACACTGGGAAGGGAGGAAGGAGAAAACAGCAAAAAAAAGGCAGATTTGAATGCTGAGCATCTTCTTCAGCCCAGTTTCTGTTGTCCCCACATAATGTTTCCTCATTTTTTTTTTTTAACTTTGACTACAAGAGACAAAATTTTCCCAAAATCTAGCTGGGTTTATTTGTCTCTAAAGAAAAACTGTAAGCAATGGAGTGTCACAATTACCCTGAGCCTGATTCTCAACCATTTCTTGTGTCAAAATAACTAGCACTCACACATATCTCCTGTTGTTTCATCTAGTAGAGATCACAACTGTAATAAAGTTTGGTAGCTTTAGAGGGCAGAGATCAGCAGTGGACTTGGGTGAAGATTCCGCATAAACTAGAAACCCAAAGAAATATATGTCTACTCAGTAATTTTGTTAGAACCTCAAAATTCATCAGAAGACTTGAAAATGTTTTCAGAATATCTGGACTTAATTTTTCCTTGACTTTTCTGCTTTTGCAGGATACTGCAAGCCACAGAAAGACCTTCATAGTTCTGAGCTATCCAGTGCTAAAAAATATGTTGTTCATTAAACTATGTTTACCCACGATTTGGGTATGTGTTTACAAAGAACATTTTTGATTATCCCCAGCAGATCTCATTGACTTCTTTTTGCCAAGAGAGAATATAGATCTTTACACTTAATGCATAGAATCTTGTCACAGAATCATAGAATGTTTAGGTTGGAAGGGACATGAAAAATTGTCTCGTTCCAACCCCCCTGCCATGGGCAGGGACACCTTCCACTACACCAGGTTGCTCAGAGCCCCATCCAGCCTGGCGTTGAACACTTCCAGGCACACCCACAACTTCTCTGGGCAACATGTTCCAGTGCCTCACATTAAAGAATTTCTTCCTAATACCTAATCAAAACCAACTTTATTTCAGTCTGAAACCACTCCCCCTTGTCCTGTCACTCCATGCCCTCATAAAATTTCACTCCGTCTGTCTCTTAGGCTCCCTTTAGGTACAGGAAGGCCACAATTACATTGCCCTGAAGGAACCCTTCTCTTATCCAGGCTGAGCAACCCCAATTCTCTCAGCCTTTCCTCACGGGAGAGGTGTTCCATCCCTCTGATTATCTTGATGGCCTCCCCTGGAGTTGCTTCAACAGGTCGATGTGCTTCCTGTGCTGGGACCCCAGAGCTGGATGCATTTTATACCTTTAAATGCAGTTGCACATCCAGCCTTTCACAGAAAACCAAAATCTTTGCAGATGTCTGAACCTTTTTTGTACATTAAGAAAAATATTTCAGAAGTCTAAGGAGACAAGATCATTTGGCAATGCCTGCCATAACATAATTATTTAATGGATATTTTATGGCAGTACATAGAGGCCCTAAATGATAGCTGAGCTTCTCTGTGGTAGGTATTATACGTACTAAGAGATGATAGCTGCCCCCAGGAAGTTTATAAACTAAATAAATAGGACAAAGATCAAGCCAAGAGGAGCATTATTATCTTCAGTTTACATATGGAGAACGGAAACATGAAGAGATAAAAATCTCAAGTCCCACAGCGAGCCTGTGGCAAAGCAAAGTTCTCCTAAACCCTAATCCGTTGCAAGCTCCTTCCTCTCAGCCACGTTCTTTCCAAAACAAGAAGCTGCCTGAGTTCTGCATGCAAAGAAAACTTGGGCAGTGAGTAAAAGAAGGAAACAGCAATTTATAACTGACATATGTAATTTTCAACCACAGATCTCAAAGAGCCTTAGAGACAGGTAATTCTCTCTTTTTCACAGGTGGATTGCACAGGCAGAGGAAATCATCTGTAGCCTCCCAGCCAGTTTGAAAGCATAATGTAGTTGAAGTCCACTGTCCTGTGAATCTAAGTGGATAAGTCAGGATTTTCTTCATCTTGCAGAACCTCATGGCAATAAAACAGCTTAGCCATGGTGGCTGCTGGAGAGTTTTTGGTTGTCACAAGATGCCACCTAGGACTAAAGAAGAGGGAGCAGGGAACATTTCACATCTCCTGGATGCTAGGTCTGTGTCTTTCCCCAGTCCAGTATAATTTAACACACCTCGGAAGGGCTCCCCTAATTTACCATGGCTTTGAATGGCTTGTGATCAGCCAGAACAGTGGAGTGCTCTGCCCTCTCCCTCTGTCCCAATCAAGGGAATAGTGTGGGGTGGTCATGGCAAACATATGCTACATCCTTCTTGTGAGCTGTATTCCACACAAGGTGATCAATCTAACCCCGTGGCTCCTTTCCAGCAGCTGAGCCAGCACAAAGAGAGCTACACCAGGGCCTAAAAATGATGATGTCCCTCACTGTGGCCAACTTTTGTTCAAAGAGACATGACAAACTTCTAGATTCTCTGTGTCTCACAGGGGTCTGATCTCATCTGCCTTCAATAGCCTCTGTCTTTTAAGTTCACTATATTCTTGATGTTGGTGGAAGCAGAAATGGTATCAGCCAATTTATTTATCATGGAAGGTACAAATTAGGAAAAATCCTACAACTTTATACTCAGAACATGGGGTATGACTGCATGTGGGTCATCATTTTTTTAAGTCACTGCTGTACATTTATATCAGGTACAGTTCTCAGATTGAAGTTGTCACCTCTTAGCTTATTTTCCTTTTCATTTGTCTTCCTAATAAAGAGCTTTTATGTTCTGTATAAGCCAAGACCAGAAAAAAAAAAGAAAGGCGAATGAGAAAAAAATAATCAGGAAATAATAGCAACATCACTCCATATTCTCTCCTCAAAATTAGCTCTAAGTCACACATTAGCCATTAACTCCTTTGACCTGTTCCTCTCTGAAAGATAGGTTCCACTTTAGGTTTCAACCTAAGACTTCAGTAGCTTCAGCACTGACATAATCTTAATTGTTTTCTGTATTTCTAAAAAGACATAAATGGGAGTTCAAAAGTAGATTATAGAAAAAATACATTTTCAAGGTAAGCCAAATAATCATAAAATCAGCTCTTGAAAACTGCCAGAAATAAAATAGCACTTTGTAGCTCCAGTAGTAATGATCTGAAACATTTAAATTAACTATATGCACTCATGAAATCACTGTATCATGTGCTTAAAGTGTTGGGTTCAAATGCTAATTGGAGTATAAGATGAGAAATCCAAACACAAGTCAATTTTGGTAAGGACGTGAATGCATTTATCAAAAAGATTTCAAAATGTTGATGTGAAGCCTCCTGGGATTGTTATGGATACACAGAAGATATGAACATAAAAACATAATTCATCTGTTCAAATTCCGATTCCATTCTGTTTATTTCAAGATGCAACAAATTTCTGCTCCTTCCCACTCTTCTTTTTTTTCATTTCTGTCAATGATGAGCTGCATCTACTTTTTAAGTGACCGACACAGACTTTCTGAGTCATGCCTCAGTGAATTACAGCAATGAAACAGCCAGGTAAACATAGGAAAAGTAGAGAATCTCTTCCCTGATGGAAAGGTTAGGGAAAGACAACATCTCTGGGCTGCAGTCACAACCAGCACTGGATCCCAGAGGGAGGACAAGGAGGTCCCTTCCCAGGCTCTGGCCTCCAGTAGAGGTGGAAGCTCTTGCCAGTACCCGACTGCTCCTGGACATCAGCTGGAAGTGGCTCCAGAGGAGTCACACCCACACAAAACCTTTCATAAGGAAAAATTTCTATTGCCACCCAGCTGCTTAAAAATGGATTTACCTTCCTCTACAGTGCTTTGCTGCTCCTGGAATTACTTTTGTTTCAGAGTGGTTCAAAGTATCAAAATGTCTGCACTTTCCACAGAACAAAGGGCATCCCAGATTATTTCACTCTGGACACTAACTAATGTACTGCAGCATGAGGATCACTCCTAGCTGAAGACATCAGCACCCCAAAAGCAGCATGGTTGCTGTACAAAGGCCAAAAAAGAACTTTTTTACCTTAGCTGGAATGAAAAGCTTGCCTCAAAGTTTCTCAGTGGAAAATTCAATTGAAGGAAATTTTTTTTTTCTTGTAGTAAAGAGAAATGTGATTAACATTTTCAAGAGAAATCTAGTTTTCAATTAAAAAATGTTTTGAATTTTTTCAACCAGTCTCACTGGTATATGAACTCTGCTCTTCTATCTATCAATCAAGCAGGAAAAGTTGAACCCAGACCATGAAGCCACGCTGATGGATTTCCTGAAAATATTGTCCCCAATACCTCTAAAGGATATCAGATACAGACATTAAGCAATCCAGAACTACCTCCCCACTGAATAAAGGAGAAGATGGTGTATAAGACACATCTTTAGGATATGGATCAATGCCTTCATGTGAATATTCATACTCATTCAGTGACTCCAGTACATCACCTCCACTAAACAAGAAAGAGCTTCCATGCAAAAACTCGCGTGATGAAGCCCAGAAAAAACACATCTTTGCAACATTCCTTTATTAGAGAAATTATGACTCTTATTAGAGAAATTATGACTGCATTGATTTTCACAGAGCCCAAATACAGAGCACTTGATCTTGTAGCTTTAAAGTTCTTTCATGCTGGGTTGGTTTTTTGGGTTTTTTTTGTCAGCGATTATGTATACATAGCTTTCACAGGGAATACAGGATATAAGGGACAGTAAGTATGCTTCAGCATATGGTGAAACCATATGCTTGGCTGCTTTTCTGCCTATACCACTTTTATTTATTTATTTTAAAATATGTGATTCACATTATTAGTTCAGACCTCTCTAATTTGCATGGCTATAAATATGATAGATTAATTACGCTTAATTTTTAAAATATTATTTATTATTGTCTGGGGTTAAGGAGCGTGCACAAGACAGGAAAAGAAATGGCCTGAATTTCCTACTGATGTAAATGCAGAAAGCAATATGAGTACTTTAGATCAAAGAACGACAATTTCTATCATGCAGAAATCTTTGATTTGTCAGACAGATTCTGAATCTTGAGTCTTCCTAATATACCCTGCATGATTCTGCAGGAGTTAAAAAATGGAAAGCAATGAACACAGAGGTCTGGCTTCTTGGTTCCTTGACCAGTAAGTCACCAAAGAGTGAAGAAACCCAGAAACCCTGTCTTTGTGCTGCTGAGGAGCCTGGAGAGGGACACAGGAGGAAAGGAAAAATGTGAATTCCAGGGGGACCAGCATGTTCCTGTATAATTGGCTTGTTTTGTTCTAAAGCGTTCCCATCATAAGTGCTGAGAACAGCCTTGCAGCAGAAATTTTTCTCTAATTTTTCCCTAATTTTCAAGCTATTTTGGGTTCAATTAGAAATACACTCCAAAACAAGGAATGATCACATGGGAAAGAATTATAGAAATTACCATGGTAAGTGTCATTATTCACTCTTCTATAACAAATGAGCTTGTTAGATCACAGTCCAGTAGCTGCAGAGTGGTGTCAGCCACCTCACACGACTCTCTTTGTCTTGACTCATTTTTCTCATTGTTTCCCTCCTGAAAGGCCAGGGACTTCATCAAACTGGGAAATCTCCCATCCTTTTTGATCAGAGACTTTCTGTCATTACCTTTTCTGTAGGAGAGAGGTGACAGCTCCCATTTGGATTGCTACCTAAGGAGATCAGATGCCTGGTCTGAAATCCCTGCTTCAGCACAGACTTCTAATGTGAGCTTAAATGTGTCACTTTGCCTTTTTGCACCTCAATTCCTTCACGGTAGCAGAGGAATCAGAGCACTTCCCCACCCCTGAGGGTTAGACTGTGGGGTGCTCCAAGGCCATGGGGACATCTAAGTAGCTCAGCCAGGTGTAAGACTTTGATCTCCAGAGTCATCAATCCAGCATTTCAAAAGCATTTAACTCACAATGAGACATGTAATATTTTCAAGAAACAGTTCACTTTTTTTTAATAGAAGTTTTATCATTATTTCTTTAGACAGCTTACAAAATCCCACAGACAAATTCCAGGACTTGATCTTTTTTATCTGCCTTTTAATGTAAACTCTCTGTTTTGGTGCAACATGAGGTTTGACCAAGAGGCATTACATCTATGCTGGCAGCAAGTCTGTGGATGTTGATATGCCAGGCAGGAGGTAGGTGATTTTTCTGGAGACATCGCTCACTTTCTCTAAGGGAAAACATGGAATAAAAAAGTATGGAATGACCTTGCACTAATAAGCCTCTGCCTGGAGACAATGATTAAACCTGGTAGTGCAAGGGTTGGTTTATGAGTAATATCAGCTAAGGCACTAATGAAAGTATCCCATTAAAAAAATGTATAACTTAAGGACTTGTCTGCACTGAGAAATTTGGTCACTGCTGCTGCTGCATTAATGTGCTCTGAAGTATAAACAGGAAGGTATACCCAGGTATTGCAGCTGGCTCTTATTTCTAATTAATTAATCAGCCAGAAGTCCTGCATACTTTGCCAGGAGTGAAATTTGGACATGAAATCTGCACTTCAAACCTAGCTCAAGGACTTCATTGTCCAAAGGTTTCTCCTCACCAAAGTAGCTGCAATACTACTCTCAAGTACTCTGACTTGTATACTGTGACTTGAACTGGTTTGTGCTGCACAAATATCAATGTACTCATACAAAATGTTATACTCAGGAGTATCACAGGACAGGATCAATTTGAAAACTTGTGCACCAGCCTGGGGTAGAAATTAAGTTGTTCCTTTGTTTTCTTCTTTAATGTTATTCTGAAAACAAATGCCTTTTCCCCATTTCATTGGAAAAATTTCCATCAAAAAATAGACTTGGATTCTTGTGGCAATGATTCACACATAGCCAAAGATCTGCTGTGCAGGCACAGCAGGTGTGATGGGACCAGACCATGCTAGGGTTACTGTGCGAGGTGCAAATCAGCCGCTGTGCACACCTACAGTAACTGTGACACAGCAAGGACCAAAGCTACTGCCTCTGCTCCCTCTAAACTGGGAAATTCTGCCAGTTCCTGGGCAACCAGCAAGACAACAGTAAATCCAATCTGGCTGCAGAGAATTTGAGCTGCAGCTTGCTTGTTTAGGAGAATAAGACCTCAAGATATGTAAAGTACAGTTCCTTTGAGGTTCAGTGGCACCATCTCCAATCGGAGTATTTCAGCGGCCCACTGAAATCTTTTAGTGAATGATTTGAAACAGTAGCCCAGGAAAAATATAAATCCATTCTCTTATGTGAAGAAAATAGGAGTATTCTACTTGGGAAACTACTTTTCTGTGGTTTCAGTATTTTTGAGAATTTTGGTTTTAATTAGGAAAAAAGTTTGGTGGCAAATTCCAAGCAGCTGCAACTGAGTTTGACCAGTGCCTCCAAAAATTGCCACACAACTAACAAAAAGAAAAGAAATAAAACTAATAAAAGTAGCAGTGGTCTGTGAAATAATTTAGGTCATGTATTCTCCTTCTCCATTGCAAATGTTGAAAGTTATCACTATAACCATTCAAACCCTTTTTATTTTCCACGCTATATTAACAATTGAACACCAGTGAAGGTTACTAAGTGGTTATTTCCCATCCACACCAGATTTAGCCACAAACATGTTTAAACTATGGTTGGAAGAGGGGATTAAGAAAGCAAACATATTAATTGCAGGGAAAAAAGGTTCATTAAACTATTTTTTAAGAAATTTGATCTTCTATACAGTAGAATTAATCATATATTAATTTCTTTTTTCAGGGAAAATTCTATGTTACCTGATGTTGTGTACCTTTGCTAAAAATATTAAAGCCATTTTTAACACAACCTGAGACACAGCAGAGTGGAAAGGCATCTATTTGAAAAAGCAAATGAAAAGTAAAACAGAGTTCTCTGAGTATAATTCTGCTTTCTTCCATGACTTGAACATATCTACTCAAAAAGTGAAAAGAAAGAATCTCTAGTTTCCGAAATTTTCTACATTCAGCTGCAGTACTAAGTTACTAAAGTAGAAGAGTAACAAAGAGGAAAGAAGATCAAATTTATTTTCTGACACAAGGAACCTTTTTTTGCTCCTGGCCATAAAAGTTAAAGCAAAGCTTCAACAAAATATCAGAATGAGACACAAACAGCTGCTGCATTTCAGGTCAATCTCACAAACGGAAATCAGCGATTTTCCTAAACTTCAGAATGTGGGTTTTCTCTGTTAAAATTTGATTTGCAGACAATTCTTCACACCCTTTTACTTGCACAGGGAACAAACTTTAACCCCTTTTTTTTAATTTAGTCCACCACAAGGTATGACTTCATATTTTTATTTCGACAAACCAAGAAAGAAATTAAAACACATCAGTGAGTACTTTGTACAGATACCCCTAGGTCACTGTGATATGTATCTTTCTACCATGAAACACTTATTCATTTGCCAGCCACTGTGAATACACCAGATCCTCTTGGGGTGACTGAACACAATCCATATCTTGGAGGACAGGCAGATTATTGGGGTCTGTGTCATGCTTTCCTCTTTACCTTCTACTCAGTCCCACTGGTGCTTGACAAGGATTTTATCAGTGGGACCAAAGCGGGTAAGGGCAGAGCAAAACACTTTGGAGCCTCAACACTAAAGCTGGAGCCTCTAAACACATGCAGGAAAATTTCTGCACCTGTAAATACTCTCTTCCCCTGTCTACACTGTCACAAGAGCCCAGTTCTTCTGCATCCATGTGAAATCCTTCTGGTCTGGGACTCTTAGGAAATTATATATCCACTGAAAATGGCTGTGACAATGAGTGCACTCTTCTGCAATCCAAATGACCATGACAATGAGAGCGTTTTTGTGCAATCCAGCATTGTTATTCTTGGACAGCACAGTCCTCAGTTTCTCCCCTAAAGTAAAGAGTCCTTGTGATTTAAAGGTGTAAGGTGGTTTCAGGGGTGTTGCAACCCTACTGGAAGCTTAGACTGGGCAAAAGGAGTAAGACTTGGTGGCATCACAGCCATACTGTGTGTTGGCTCAGTCCCTAAATGAATGTGCTGAGATAATTTTTTTTTCTGGAGAGAGACCTAGTTGATCCAGAAGGGATCTCAGGAGCAAGCCATTATGTTCGTGAGGGGAACAGATTTAGAGTGCAATACTTAAACTGGCAGCATAAACAGCCTCTCCTGCTGTGATCAAAACCAGAACAGGAGTCAGCTAATAATGTAAAACCCTGGTAGAATGCCAGGGGAAAGAGGAATTATGTGCCTTCTCCTACCTAAATCTTTTGACTGCATCTGCACGTGGCTGTTCCTCTTGAAAGTAATGGCACTTGTTTCAGGAGCTCACTGAAAGCCAGGGAACAGCTAAATCAAGCCCACAGCAACTAGAACTGGAAAAGTCTGTATACACTATGCAGAAATCTCACTGATGGCATCTGCTCTGCTTCAATGGACCTGCACCCCACAGCAGAAGTTAATTTGAAAACCCAAAAAGATAGTTGTTGATATGGCAACTGAAAACAAAAATACCAATTAGCAATTTTCAACATGTGATTGAGACCCTGGGAATCTGTGTACTAACAAAAAAAACCCCTAATCCTGGCAAGTTATCAGTCCTTGTACAAGACTCTACAGCTCCATCCGATAATTCCTAGGGATACACAAATTACCAATATTTGAAAACCACTGATTAAATATTATTTGAGAGGCTAACAGGCCTGGAGGCCTCTGACTTTTCAATGCTACAAATATAAAATTATGGTCTATTCTAAATTCTTTTCCATTCTGATAGTCCGGGATGTCAGAGACACTGGTGAAGAATCGTTATCAAGAACAGTAAACTCCAGTTTTGCAGGATCAGTCAGAACTTTATTAAGACTCCCACTTGGTCAGAAAAGTGCCTGAGACCTCACCTAAGGAGTAATTCCAAGTAAGGAAATTAATTCTGTTAACAACCACAGCAATTACTTTTGTATTTGAACATGTGAAACACTGCAGCCAAACTGCTACCCAAACTGCAGCCACTTCTGCATCAGGAATCATACTTTGTTTCCAAAGAAGGAAAAATACAACAGGGAGAGGAGAACTATGATCGCATATTATTTTGTTGCACCCAAAATGAAAATGCTATGTGCAGGAAGTGACAACTCCCATTCCCCAACTCCAAATTTCTGTCTTAATAGTACACAATGGGTTAAAACAGTATGGAGAAAATACTGTATTATTCAATCTTGCAATAAATTTCTGCAGGCAACAGTCAGTAGCTCAGTTCAACCACTAGCCCCACTGGAGAGTTTTAGTGCTCTGAAGATTAAGATTAAATTCAGAAATAGCAAAGCCAAATTTTCTAGTTTTTCCAAGCGGCTGGGGGAGGATTATATATCCTTCTTACATGTACAAAACAGGTTTCCATTATTCAAGAGTTGTTCCATAGATCAGTCACAAAGACAAGTGTGCTTTTTTCTGCAGTAAGCATGAACACTACCTTCATGACACAATGAGGTTTTGATAAACAGAAGCCTTTTAAGCAACATTACAGAAGTAACCATTTTTCCTTCATACCCTTTCAAAGGGGCACTGGCATTTTCAAAATGGCACACATGAATTACATACCAAATGATCATACAGCACACTGGAAATTTACTCCTAAATGGCTTCTATTGTAAAAAGGTAGTCAATTTACATGTCAGAGGAAGGAGGGCTGAACAGAAGGAAAGCCTGAATATCCTCACTTACATCAGTTTGCCACCACACACTTCACTTCAGTTACACCACAGACTTCATTGCCATTATTCCTGATTTGTGCCACTCAAAATGAAAAGCGAATCAGATATGAAGCATTGTAATGAATGATGATGCATTGGTGATTAGAGTAGAGTAGCCTTCCATCAAAGAATCGTGTGCATTACTAAGCTCATTTTGTTGTACTAAATTACTTAATTCTCAGAAGAGGAATAGTCCCAAGCCAGAGAGCCGAAATCAGTTCAAAAGCACATAATATATTAACATATACAGAAGAAAAATGGGGGGAAAAAAAATAAAGAGTTGGTGTTTTTCTCTCTCCATCTAAAGACCTCAACACAATTTGCCATCTTAAATTATGTCAACTTCACTCCTTTAAGGAAAGCATTATATCTATTTGGAGATAATGAGGATGCAAGACGTAATGATTCAGGACATCATTTTTAGAATCCCATATATTGTTGGGGAGCCCCACTTCTAAACCATATCAAAAGAGCCAGAACTTCAGAAGAGCATTACATTAAAAGAAATTCCAGAAAATGAATGGGAAGAATGAACATCCACAGTTTCTGAAAAACCTGGCTAACAATTCCCCTGACTGGGTCCTATGAACTCCAGTGGATACTTCTAGAAACACTAATCAGATCCAACCAAGCTGCACCAGAAGCAGGATGAGGGCCTGGATCTCCTGATCCAGTCTTGCATCTAAATCACATTCTTGTTCGGTTCAGGGATTTAAATGGGACCATTTTATAAATTGATGGCCAGCTACCACATGGGTACAAACCTTCTCATCAGGGAGAGTTCAATCACTGAAAAACCAGCTCCACAGTTTTCCAGTGATTGTTTCATTTACTTCTTGTGTTCTGGATAAATTCGTGATAAGCCCATGATATCATGATCATAACTCATCGTAACAAGCAAAACTTCCCATGGTGCAGAAACAGACGAGGACAAAGCCTCTGCTCAGGCAGTGCCAGAAACAACTGCAGGACTTGTTTGCCTCACAGTTTGCTCATTTACCTGTAAAGTCTGCTGCACACAACTCCCAAGCAGACTCCAGAAGTACATGATGCTACAGGGTTAATGGACTCTGTTGCCAAGATTCAACAGCCAGGTAGAGATGGGTGTCAGATCCCTCTCTAGAGCCTCCAGAGTTAAATCCAGACTTGGGAAATGGAATCTGTGCAAATGAGAGAGAGAGAAATAAATATGCCCCTAGTGTTAAGGGCCTCAGTCAAGACAATAATGCTTCCACTTCAGAACTACAGGTTTTGCTTTACTTTACCACCTGTTTATTGAATTCTTTGCATCTCAAGTTCTGAAATGGAAATAATCCAATTTTTGAAAGCAGTGGTTAAAGTTTTCTATCACTGAGGGGCTGTAGCCATGGACTAAGAGAGGTATGCTAGTTATGTAGCTCACATTTTAACTTTGCATTTTTATGTGCTAATTGTACTGTTCTTTCCTGGTCTTGAATGGTATAGGTGCTTTGGAGACCTATTTCAGCTGAAATTATCATGACATAACAAAAATAAAATCTACATCTGATAGGGAAATAAAAAAATCCTAGTTGTTGAGTCTTTCAAAATTACGCTGGACCTCAGACTAGAAGAGATTACAATGAACAGGAATAATCCTTCACTGGCGGGGAGATGATCTAGGTAAATGAATCAGTCCTTTCTGTGTCTAATTTCTATGATCGCAAGGCATGAACACCCTCACCAAGCAATTTACATTGATTTACAAGTATAATTCATAAATTTGTGGGTTCGTACATCAGGATTTCGAACCAGCTTAAATAATGTGTATAAATACATTTTCACTTTATTTGTTAATGTATTGCAAATGAGGATATAAATCTGACGTGAACACAAGTTTATCTTACTTTGTTCTCTTAAAATGACAGTCACTCCTGTACAGATGTCTAGCAGAGGGCTACAGCACAGGCTTTGCTCTGTTCTTTAGCCCAGGCTCAAACTTGCAAACTAAATTTGAGTCATTTACTTGTCTTCTGAGATATTTCCTCTTGACTGCTTTCTTATCCTAAGAAAACATGCATTCTGAGGACCAGATCCTCAGCTATAATCAAACTAGAGCATCCTTCAGCTTTGTTCATCATCTTCAATAAAGTTATGCTAGCTTTCAACATTTGAGGATTCGAGGTGAAATCTTTGTTCCAATTAAATCAATAAGAGTTTTCTTATTGAATTCCGGGATTCAAGGATTTTATCCTCAGCCTTTCTATGTACACACATCTTTTTAAGACTAAAGTGATATACAACAGCTCTGCATAACATGCATGTAGCAGATCCTTTTATGGAAAGAGCAGAAATCTCCTCAGACAGTGCACATCCTGTTTCCTCATGAACAGTTTCTGAATGTTTATAAAACAAAATACAGGATGACTTATGTCAAAGATTCATATAAATTTTCACCACTTATAAATATTTTGGACATATTTTGGACATAAATTAACATTTAAAATTTCTTTAAGCCTATCAAGCCAGCTATAGTCAAGCTTTATTATCAGCTAACACATAGAAAACCTTTTTTTTTTGTTTTAAGAGTCCTCCTTTCCTGTGATCATATTTTTGAACCAAGGGTTTCACATAAAACCAAAATGACAGTGGACATTTAACAGGAAAGGACTGAAGCAATAAATGTCCAAAGAGCAGCTGGATCCTGTTTCAGCCTGCATGAGCTCCACCAAGTAATTGACAGTCTTATTGCCTTTCCATTTTACAGTAAACGACAGTAAAAGAGTGGTTTCTTCTGGAAGCTATTCCATGTGGAATGTAACTCATATTCTGGGCAGAGTGATACTTTATTTGAACAGTTGATGGTGGATCCATAGGTGTATATTTTGAGAGAAATTCAGTTGTGAAAACATAAGACACAAAAATTACGTGTAGGATCCAGTTCCACTCAAATCTGTAAAAGTTTTTCTATCGACTTCCATGGGAGTTGGAACAGGCCTTCTGGGGAGAAATCCTGGTTCCTTTTATCTTCTTTTAGCCAAAAATCCTCAGGACTGTACTCAGAGAGTGTAAGCTTGACATAGTCATGGAGACACTTCAAGAGTCCTTGTTTATCAGGTAGTGTTAACTTGAAGCTGGTTTTTAAAGTACAAAAATTCTTGTTCAATACCTCGTATATTTTATAAATTTTGTATCAGTTTTTGAGTTTCCATGTGCTTTTCACCCCTCCTCTTCTGTTCTTGTTTCTAGGGCTGCAATGTAGCAAGAGTAAGGACTTGATCCTGCACCACCAAATGCGTGGAAGTCTTGCCTGAGATCAGTGGGTGTTTAAGACCTATAAACATTTGCACATGTTAACACCTCCAAAGATTTAAACAACCTTCCTCCCTCCCTAATTTCAACACCTGGCATTAACAAAGCGAGCTGGACAGAAACAGGCCCCACAAATTTTCACCTCTGCGCTTCTGCTTCTATCTCATTACTTCTGCTAATTTTGCCGCAAAGCAGAAAGTAAACCCTGCATTCCAAAGGAATATAAATGACATAATTTAATGTGACTAAGAGATATACAGATGGCACTGCATTTCCTCCGCAGTGTGGAGAGGTCAGGCAGCAATTGGCTATAACACAAACTAAGCTAATACAGAGTTACAAGCTGCCAGATCTTGGTCCCTCTTACTAACAGCCTATGCTATGTGAAGTAATTGAACATGCAGCAACTTTCTCAACTGTACTTAAGTAAGGGGCAACGTTGGAAAATGTCAGTGCTCCAGCTTAAAATATCTTCATATTAATAGAAAACGTTTTAGGAGGTTTTAATGATAAAACCAGAAGGAAAAATATTTTGGGTAAGTCTGCCCAGATCTGCAGCTCATCTGCTACAGCAGTTTAGTCTTACCTTCTTTAAGAAAACTGCAAAAATAAATATTAAAATTTTCTTTAAAAGTCACTTCAATTGTTCATTTTGATATACAAAAAAAGAATTTATTATTGCAGTGTCTCTTGTTTTTCTCTATTTTTAAGTGTCCACAATATAACCAGTAACACTAATACAAAATCATCTCATTTCTAGTACAAATTCCCTCTTTGAACCTGATTCTAAGGGAACTGAACTTAAGAATTTTTCAAAGTAAAAACTCCATACAAACTGGTCTGTGACTCCTACAAAAGTTTCTGACTGGTTTGTTTTGCTTCAGAAAGGTAAAAAGAGACTTCAAAGCTCCCTCTTCCATACAGCCAAGGGAAGCTCTACCTCACGACAAGCTCTCAAGCAAGGCAAGCCCAAGGAGATGGAAAGAAGGGGGCTTCACACTACAGATGACCACTAGGATGTCCTTAGGGGAGGCTACAAAATACGATAATAAACAAGCACTTCCCTGACCAAGAAATACAGATTAAAATGGAAAACTTAAAAATTTAGACCCAATGCAACCACATTTCAGTTACTGCTTGCTATCCTGTTTCCTTCCATGTCACACAGTAGGATCAGACAAGACACCACGAGGAACTCCTATCATTCTTGGAGTTATGAAACAGCTGATTCACAAGATTCAGTGAGGTTGAATAAATATCAGGTAAAACTCAAAAATTTTCTGAAACATTTAGATGGGTTCATAGTCACATTTGCAACTTCTTATGTGCAATTTTTTAAACATTGACAAACATATAAAATAACTGCAAAGTTTTTTAGATAAATACTGTCAAATCCTTCCCTAACGGTCACTCAAAACACATTATAGAGTTATGTACAGTTTACTCATGCAAAAGGAATAATTTTCTTGCTCCTTCAAAAAACAGAGGAGCCTTCCTGCATGATTTCCCTGACCCATCATAGCTTAGATAGTTCTAACTTTGAGTAACAGTTGGAAATAAAAATATATTTTCCAAATCATTCAGGCAAGAAGTGTGGGCAGTGTTACACTCCTGAAGAGTGGGTGGCAGATGAAATTCATAAGCAGAACATATGCTGCACTCTCTAAAATCAATGCAAGCCGCCTGCATTCGTGTGCCAGAGCAAAGTCCTTTAGGCACCTGGGATACCAAGCTGCACCAAGGCAGTCACAAATGCCCTCCAAGGATACAGCTGTGACAAAGCTGCTTCTCAGTCAGCTTGGTGGACAGCCAGGGTTACACATCTATTGCGAATCCAAGCTGGACAGAGTTTATCCGTGCCTGTCCCTAATTCCATTTACTTCCCAAACTCTCAGTCAGTACACACCAAGTAGCAAATTCCACTTTTAGCTCTCTTTTTTCCTTTTAATCTTATTGGTCATTTAATACTTCAGTCTACTGCCCCTTCCAAGGTTTCATTTTGCAACTGTGATCCCCCTGGTGCAGCAGTTTCATCTTAAAGCAGAAGCTACTCAAGCTAAATGCCAGTCTTCAATGTTTCAAATTTCGAATCTTTTTGAGGTGCTTGCTCTTAGACAGCATTAGCTGGCTGCACTGCTTGATTAGCAATGCTCTTTCTGAGTGGTATATTTACTCCCAGGAACACTTTATCATTTATCATACTTATGTTCATTTCACTCTTATCCCAATCATGCCAGCTTTCATGTACAATGTTTAAAAAAATATATATATAAAGAAAAAAAAAGAAAAAGTAAACAGGATTAAAACCTATTTAGTACACCTTTAATATCACCCTTAATGTGTACACTTCAGAGACAAACAAGTGCTCTGTAGCTTCTTTATGCTTGGCTTTTTCATTTTCTCCATCAGAGTTAACTGAATGTAAATACTAGGCAGTGCTGTGAGAAAATATAAAGCAATACAGAAATCTGCATATCACCAGAGAGCCAAGAGGAACAATGGAAATTCAGGCCAACCATCTGGTCCAACACAACGCTCCGTTTCAAAAGGTATCTCTTGGAGAATCCTGTTACTGAAGTACAATGTGATTTTGGATCACGGTCATTCTGACAACCCTGGTGCAGAGACTGCCCGTGCTCAGCTGGGTCAGATCTCTGGAATGTAATCTAACTCAGACAGACATTTTCTTTTAATCTTTTGTTTTACAGGAACAATTGATGCCATCTGTTTTCATAAGTACTTTAGCAGGCCTTCCTTGGGTGGTGTGGTCCTCAAGGGTGCAGCTGGAAGGGAGAGGAGCTAAATTTGTTCTGTGTTACAAGACACAGGAAACACAAAGCTACTTAAGCACCACAGAAGACATCTGAGGAGAGGTACCTCTTTATACAAATGAGTATTTCAGAGGGTAGGTTGAAAAAGAAATAAGAATAATTTCTCAGCAAATTCCTTAACAAAAAGAAAACAATAAATATCTTTAATACCTAGAGGAAGATCATGTTTCCTCCTCCTATGTTCCTAAGAGAAAATTTTAATTTTTATTTAGAAACTTCCCATTGAGTAAATTCTCAGGTTTACTTATTATTTAAAACCTGAGCTTTCCAGGGTCTTATTTTCTTGGTCTCCAGGCTGTCAGGTTGTTGCAATCGTAAAATAAGGAAATACCATTCATTTACCGCTCTCTAATTACATAAAGCATCCAGTTATATTTCAGATTTCTGACTTACTAGAAGTCGCTTCAACACAAATTGTGTATCTCACTACCTGAAATAATGTTGTGAATAAGTATTTTTTATATATAAGAAAAAGAAATGGAAGAGAAATGGGTATGAAATAGTTATTTTAGGACTGTGAAATGTAAAGGTTGAAAGTAATCAAAGTAGATTGGTAAAAGTCAAAGTAGATTGGTAAAAGGGCAGCCTTGTGCTTAGGAGAATTAACAGAACCCATAAAGTAGGAGTTTTGTGGTTCTAATAATCACTATAATGTTCTGGCAACCGTTGCCAATGCAGTGAGTTAGAGTGAACTGAGCATTTACCCTTTTCTGGTTAATTCCAGCTGTTTCAAAGGCTGTTGAAGAACTTCATCAGAAAAAGATTTTAAAAAGCAGTTAGGAGAAGAGTCACAAAGTCTACTCTTCAAAGGACTGCTGTTATACAAAAGGACAGCAAATAGGTTATTAGGCCTATTTCTTAGGCCCCAAAATTATGTTTCATATCGTCAAAGGGCAGAAATTATCAAAATTCCATGCAAAATCCGTCACAGTGTGTACACCAGTTATACCCCTTCAAGTCAGTGGAAAATCATAACTAATATCTCTACTAAGATATGATCTGCACTATGGGAGAAATTGTATTTTCATTCTACTTCATCATCCTCTTTGTCTTTCCTTTAGATGTTGTCATATCCTCTCCAATCAGCTGCTCTCCAAACTTCTCTTGGCTCGTTTATTTTCCATCCTCCTAATCTTTCCTCCAGCCCTGAGGTCTACCCCACAGTACCCTAGAGTGAGTAAAAGACAGGAGGGAACAACACAAGGCCCCCACTAACAGTGGCAGTTTCACCTTCAGAACTTGCAGCCCATGTGGTTTCTTAGGCCACACAGGGAGGTTACGCAGAGATAAAAGCACCTGTAACAATTTACACCAGCTGAAAGTGGGGTTTTTTTTATCAGAACAGGCTCAGACTTTCAAGTTCAGATTTTGATATATATATATATAATGATCTAATATCTCATATGCTATTATTTATCTAACAAATTATCAAGTGCTTTTACGTAAGGTTATTCACAGTTATTTTTATGCAGGCAAGAGATTGATTTGCCACATAAACCACACTACTTTAGCAATTACATATTTTAATATTTCCATGTATAAAGCAGATACTATGAGTGTTATAGTAGAATATACTGCATCAAGATCACAAACTTCTACCTGGTTTGAAAAAAAAAAAACCAATAAAGAAAATGGATATTTCTTCTCTCAGAAATATTTATCCTAATAAAATTTAAAGCACTTCAGGTAAAAAAAAAGTCTTAAATTTAAAAAATAAATGTTTTGAAATACTTCTAATAACAAGAAAAAAGACCCCTCTAACCTCTGATTATTTAAACTTTTTAAATGCTGAGACATAAAATATAGTTCAAGAACATATATGATCATGGTTGGGTCGATAAAATGAGAAAAGGACTATGGGTTATACTGAAATTAACATTAAAAGTGAAGCTACCATGCAAAATTCAGTGCATCTGGTCTTGAACACTCCACAATCAGTGCTGTCGATTACTTAGATCCATAATTTTGTTCTGTCTGTTATGATAAAAACAAATAATCCTCATCTAGCTTCAGACTTACAACACAGCCTTGCAACAAAACACAATTAAGTGCCAGAAGCTTAAAGGTTATCAGAGATCAATAGGAACCAAAAACTGAAATATAGCTGAGAATATGGGCCAGATGGAGGTACCACACAAGCACTTATTTCCAAATTCAGTTTCCAAGATCAGTCCAATAGCTTAACTGCTGTTGCAGTGGCTAAATTTGAACATTTTAAAATGTAGCTTTGACTGATTAACCTCCTTAATAAAAGTAGTAGCAGAGAGAACTAGACCTGAATGTCCAAAAGGCTACATAAAAAAGCCTGAACCTCACTTTTCTCCAAAATGAGTAGGAAACTTGGCTTTTCCCTGGTCTGCCTTTGGTATTTACTAATGACTCGAACAAAAAAAATTGATGAAAGTAGTTAAATTTGACAATGGTTCAATTTAGAATGATTTTTAGTTGCAGGACATTTCAGTTCTGGCTCTGAAGGGAAAGCAAAGAGCAGATGAAGAATGGCAAGCTTACAGCTGCTGGCCAAAACAAATCTAGGTTCCCACACTGATGGTCCAGGAATGAGGTCCTTGGACAATGGATGTTATTGAAACCTCTGAGGAAGATGCTGGGGAATTGATTTGAATGCCATAATGAGTATATCTGCCCAGTTCCCTCAGCAGTTAAAAATAAAGAGCAATCAGGAATCTTTAATGATAATATAAGGCAATGACTTATATTCAGTTTTGGTTTTGTCAGAGATTTGTGAGAAAAAGAAGAGAACAGGACAAAATGTGGTAGCTGAACATAAAGTGAACCCTCCATTTAAACACTATTTTATTTTCCTCAGGTTTAGTTCTTGCTCAAAATTCTTTTCCCAATAATTTTGGCAAATTTTGATCTCTGGATTAGTCACAATGAGTAGGTTATGTGCACTCAAAATGAGATGTCAGAGAACTGAGAGACCAGACCTTTGCTGAAAATTTTCATGTCACGACTTTACAATTTGCTGCTCAAAAATATTTTCTATTATATATCCATGTTTTGTTGTTTCCTTGAAATTCCTGGTCAGCAAATGAATAGAATCACAGGAATATTTATTGAATGGTAGTATAGACAGAGTGAATTTTAAAAACACGTGATTCAAAAGTCAGAGAGGGATCAGTAAGCTATCCAAAATTCACAGGATTACAATGCATACATTAGTCTCTTCACTCCCCCTCCTCCCCTCAGTAGTTGGAAGGACTTTTAGGACCACTTTGAATGTAAGAGGGAACAAAATATGAATCAGATATAAAATACTGCTTTGCAGTCAGACTCAGCTGTGGGAAGTTACTGGCACAAGAATCAAGTGTTGCATTTAAAGCAATGTTTCATACTTTTATACTTGCTAAGAGTGCACTTAGAGCTTTTTGCGAATTTTCTTCACTCTATTTATAAGGTCTTAGTTCTGCATTAAGATCATATGGACCTAAGAGAGTCAGCAAGAATTCTGCAGGTTAAACTGTTCAGATGAGGTTATTTGCTCAAGATGTTTCAAATTTTGCAAGAACAAATGATCTTATGAGATGATTCCACTTTGGAGGTCAAAAGTCTGGTGAGAAGGACAATAGAAAATATCTTTCTTTTTTTTGTCCATAAAATGCCACACAAAATGTATGCAAGAATATGAAGGAAGCCAGAGCAGGGAAAAGATAAGCAGAACTTGTCTTCCCTTTAATTTCTATCCCCACCTCTTGTGCTTATTTTGTAACACTGCTGCAAATTATCAAGGGAAAGGCTTAATCTTCCTAAATTGATTTGGAATTTCTGTCATATCAAAAAAAAAATACTGAAGAAGGCTGTAAGGGAGGGAATATTTGGAACAGCTCAGGTTGCAGCTCATGGGAAAGAGGTTCCACGCGTACATTGCGCTTTCCAGAGAAGGACACAAAGCTCATTTTGATTTTGTGGAGGAGTTAAAAACTGAATACAATCAGCTTACTGATTTAAGCACTATATACAGAGGGAAAAAGAGAACTTTTTTTGCCCAGGTTAATAAATTTATCAATTAATGCATTATATATATGCACAGAAAAGAGGGGGAAGGAATTCTATTTTTTTCTGAATGATCAAAGTGTTGGCCAATGTTATGGCTGGAGGCCAAACTAGACTGAAGATGGTTCGCTCCATTATACCTTCTGCTGTATTCTTATATTGGAATGACAGCAATTTCTCCACATATTTTTAACTGTATTCTTCTATTATGGCAATAAATGGTTGTTTAAATGCCATCAGTTTCAAATTACTCCACTGGAAAATACAGTAGGGAGAAGTATCAAAGACAAAGAACTTTTAAATAAATCTCATCTTCCCACCTGCCATATGAACCAATTTCTATGCCAGGTGGCAGATGTTCATGATGGTGCTTAAAATAAGTAAAAATTAAATGGATCTCAAAATTTAATTGTTTTTTAGTGTAAGGGGCTCTCAATTAAAGGATATTTTATTTTATTTTGTTGGTTAGATATCCTCACAGAAATGACCTGAAAACCCAGAGCTCTTTAACATAAAATAGATGATAAAGAGATCAGAATTGCAAGCATTAAAAGAGAATCTTCTTTCCTCAATGTAATTTAATATGTAATATCTCATAATCAGACTATCATGACAGAGAACTCTTCATCCCTTCAACATAACACTTAGAGAGCACATGTGGAATTTTCTTGATGCATGACATTTTATGTAGGATATAGATCAGACACGTTTTTCTCAGATTTTCTGCAACAAATATATTAGCAGTAGAACACCATATCCAAAAATGTCTTTTGAAAATTGAGTATGTATCTGATTATCAATTTTTCAAGTGATCTTATAGTTTATAAAATACTTAAGTCCTCTTCTAATTAGTATAATTTCTTATCTGAAGAACTGTAATTTCCACAAGACAGCTTTCACTGAACATTTCTCTTGCTGAAGTTTCCTATATAAAGATAAGCTACGTCTTTTTTTAGGGCATCTTGGAGTTGCAAACATGTTGCTATACTTGAAAGTGACCATTCAGATTAAGGCTATTATGAATCAATGCCACATCATACATTGTTCTGTGTCTGCTCTGCGTCAGAAGCTGGTATAGAAATTATATGTAAGTAGCATATACTTTTGTTCCACATGATTTCCCCAGGATAACAACACTGCCTCAGCTGAAGGAATGACAAAGGATTTATGTGTTCTTTGATTCACCCTCTGCATGAGTTTCATAAAGTCGATGTGGGCCTGAGTAAGAACAGCACATAAACCGTGCCAATTGAGTTGCTGAGTGAGAGAGGAATTCCAAGAGCTGGATCACTGGATCACAGTACACATGCATTACTTTCAATCCTTGAGAAACCAAGACCTAGGGAAAAAAACTGTTTATCATCTCAGTGAGATGTGGCAGAAAACACAGAGAAAATAAATTCCTGAGAAGGCAGCAAAAATATCATGGATATTTTACACCCATAGGACAGACCAGATATTTGTTTCTGTTGTTATAGCTGCAAAGAACTGGTTGAACTGTCTTACACTAAAAACCAGCTCATATAAAAATTCAGGAGCATTTTCCTGGAAAGGGGCTGTGTAGGCTCACCACTGCGGGATGCCTGCAGCCTTCAGGGTTTCTGGTCTTACTGATCCAAAGGATATGTCCTAGATTACAAAAGCTGATCTACTGCTAAATTTTAAGGAATGAGCCCTTATTGCAAAAGTAGTTGTGGCAGGTCTGTATAGCTATATATCAGGCATTTTGACTGTGGAGTGATTGTGAGGCCACAAGTTCTGCAGCACTGAGGCGCTGAAATTATAGTTTGTGCTTTACAAGGGTTATTCAAGTCAAGGATTAAGGGTGGTTTCCACCAGTGTCTAAACTAGGTCCAGCAGACTGCCAGTGGCTGCCTTTTCTTCATGAATGAGTTGCCAGGAGAACTGTTTGGGATAGTATGAAATCAGCAATACTTCATGTAGTAAAGATGTATAAATATAAATAATTTATAAATTTTACATTAAATGGATCTTCTACTGTCATTTTGATGAATACAAAGACAGCACTTTCCCAAAACCAAGTTTACTCAATTAGCACAACACCACTGCCAAACAAGTCAACCAATACTGGTTCATTGCTCATTTAAAATCTGGTTTGGAGGGAAGGGAAACAGGTTGTATTGCAGTGAGGGCTTCGAGGTACTACAGTAAAGCAGATTTTGAGAAGAGTTAAAAGTCATGACAAACTAAGTATGACAGTAGATACAGAAAAAGCAGAGATAAAGCACAAAGGGATACATGAGACATCTAATCCAAGATATTTCTGTCTTTCCTGCCACACCATACTTCAAACTGCCCAGTTTGTGTATCCTCTTTTCAAAATTTTGAGTCCCTTTAAGTCACAGGAAACCATTTTTTCACACAATCCAGACAGGTCTGTATCCATCTCACTCTCACCCCCACTGTGTTGTTCCTACTGTCTGCATTATGTAGGAACAACCAGACTTTCCCTGGTCACTGTTCAAACCTCCTCAGCAATGCCACAGAGCTGCAGAGAACTTGGAGGCTGTTTAGAAGGCTGATCACTAGACTCCACTTGGAAGTTCCAAATATATATAAATTACAAACTCACTGTGTGTCTGTGTTCTTGTTTGAGACATGACCTTTTGTGTGAAACCCACTAATAGTGAACATATGTCACAGTAGAAAACTCTTTGGCGCCAAGTTATTTCAGTGCATCACAGTTAACAAATTGTAATTTCAGCTCCATAGTTCCTCTGTTCATAATAAAGCAAATCTGTCACAGAAAAAAATAATCTTTCTTTCCCATAAAAAGACCCATAGTTAAAGCATATAAGATTATCATTGTGCAAGCTCATTAGGCATACACAAGCTATACTTTTCCCTGTACAACTGAAATTCATTGATAAAACAATGAAGTGAACTAACACCCCTCCTAAATAAAGTTTCACCAGTAGCACTGTATGTTAATGGAGCTATTTCATTGTTAATGTGACTGACTGCTTATTGATTCTTGCAGTAATCCAGCAAGGGCTTCAGAGTACAATTTAGTTTGGAGAGCTACGGGTCCAACATCTATGCTCAATTACAACTTTCAGAAGGGTAGATCAATAAAATTTAAATTGCTTATGGTAATCACAACTTCAAATCATTGCGATCAGCATAAGCAATCTGCTGACCTCAGCCAAGCTCCTAAATTGAAACTTGTAATGAGTGGTCATTTAGTTTGGGTCCATTCATATTATTTTGGAGGCAGGTGATGAACAATTAAAGATCAGTCAGCACCTTCCCTACCCAGCAATCCCCTCTGAATTCCCAAAGTACTAATATGTAGTAACCCTAGGGTATAGGCCTTTGCACTTCTTTAATGGGTATTCTGTATGAATAAGCAATTATATTTTCTATTAAACAATTTCAGTGTAATTGAATTAGCAGTTATAATATTGCTCGGGCAAGCAGAAGCTTTCCTAGGGAAAAATTAAGTGATATTGGGTAATTCAAATTAATTTATAAGCCTGAAAAATGCAACCATTAAACAGAATTGTTCACCCTCCCCAAAAAATTACAATTAATGAGCATATTGTTTCAATGCATAAGTTTCCTAACAATTTGCTTTTTTGGTCATAATGGCTTTTTCCCAGTTCATTATAAAAACCTGTCTGTTATAATGAAAATTTCATAGGCTGTTTTCTTTGACAAAGCGGGTTGCAAGTTTAAACAAAGATAGCCTGCAGATTACTTTCACGATAAGGAGTCACCTTAGAATTACATTTTAATAAATCATTGACAATAAATCTTCTGTATTACAGCACTAGGGTTTAGAGAGGGAGGAAAAAAGGCAAATACAGAGAAAACGATCAATGAAAATCCCCTTCTGCCAATATGAGAATAGATTGACCAACTCTAATGCAAAGTTTGCTACACACAAAAATAAAAGCTCAAAAAGCTTTAGAAAGATGCAAAGCAAACAGTAATAAAGCCTGTACACAGATGCAGATTTAATTAACATATTAATTTATTAATATTCACCTAACAGCCTTTTGAAAATGGTCTGTATTCAGGGTAGAAGTCACTGAATATTTAAATGAGCTAACAGACACTGATTTGGGAATATTTTCATTAATAAAATGCCAAACACATGATTCTGGTTCATGAGATTACCTATTATTCACAAGCAGTTGAAAATCTGATGAGGATTTCTATTTGAGATTCACAAAACGTTACGTGGGGTTGAGCACAGACAGTGCTTTGCCTGAAGACTATTTAAACTGGTTTAGTCATCCAAACAGGAAGAACAATTCCTGTACTTTTACTTGGAACAAGAGGTCTTAAGGCCAGGAGCATCTATGCTACGTGAAATATTTCTTGCCACATTAACAAACATCACAAGATACGCCGTAGCTGAACCCGTCTGCACAGCTATGCAGAGAAACCTTCCAGTGGCTCATAATTCAGCAGGGGTGGAGAGAAGAAATCTAAAATAAACTACCCAGACAAAAGACTTCTGAATGTGTTATGCGACACTTGGGTGGTTTTCTGAAATGAATCTCTCAAAAAGTTGTTCTGATTACAACAAAATCTATCAGTGTTGCTCACTAGCTTTTCCAACCAGGCTATCATGGAAGTAAAAGGCAAAAACTAGAAGTGGTAAATTTGTAATTCTTGATTAAGCAGAATCCAGAACAAATCCCATGTCTCTGCCTTAAGTCTGTGGGTTACTTCCACTGGAAAAGCTTCTCCCCGCTGCCTGGCCTGTTATTTTGTATGTAATGTAATGCTTCTCAAGAATATCAATCTTGAAAAGTATACTGATGTTTTATAGCTGCTCCTGTTTTGCAATACAAATGATATAATTACTTGTTCCTCGCTGGAGGGGGTCCAGTTCTTTTAGTTCATTTTTTAAATGCAAATCTTATTAAGCATTTTATCCTAAAATGTTTACTGCAAAAAGGGCAGTATGATCTCAGACAAAGATGGACAACATCCCTCCAAAAATAAATACCAGGCAAGGAATGAAACCTGAATTAAAGCAGCATACCAAAAGCTGAATTGATCACTTACTGAAATATGTTAACATGATGTAATGGGCAACTACTAAAATCAGATGTACAGTAATATTCCATGAATCACTGCTAGCTAGCCCACAACGAACAAAGACATAATAAAGAGCTCTGCTCACCAAAATCTCAACTTTTATAATAGCTCTGAAATGTTTTGTTTATATAGTATAACAAATTTCTCACCACCTACAGCTTCCCATTTGTTACTGTGGACAGACTGCAAACTTTCTTACAGTGGCGAGCAAAGCATTAACTCATTCCTGCGAGTAACTGCTCACTCGTTTGGGCTCACTAATGATACCCTAATCTTGAGCTGGAGACCACAACCACTCAGAAATTCCTGGCAGTGTCTGAGCTTGAAATTAGATTCTCCTGACTCAAAAGCACAAGCCCTTACTATTCAACTTAAAGCAGATTGGGCATGAGTTGTGCCCTATGAGACATGACAAATGACTGAACAGTTCTGCTTCCATCCATTAGAGGTCAGTGGTATTTGTAAGCCAGCCAACTCATTACAGAACTGCAGAAGAGGGATTAATTAGTGTCCTAGCTTAGCTTCAATTATGGAACAATCCATATTCAAATCGTCTATTGAATATGGTGGCCGCTATATGAGAATTCTGGAAAACGTAAAGAAAATGATGGCATTGCATTGAGGGGGGAAAAAGAACCCTGCAGTTCAACACCATTGACAATGTAGGTAATGACATTCTTCCTGTGTCCCTCACCCACTTTCAGATCAGCAGCACGTCAGTGTCCTCTCCAGCTCCTCTGCTGGGAGGGGTACATCCATCCCTTTGTGGAAGAGAATTGGGCCACTGCTGCCCTGCTTTTTCCAGAAGCAGTCCTGGAAATGTTGAAAGGAGAAACTCTGCTCTCCCCTATTTCTCCTAACATGGGGAATAGGACAGTGACAAATGAGATATGAGTAGGTAGTAGAAGATTCCTGTGTAACCAAGTCTGCCCAAAATCGTTCTAAAAGGAAGGATTTTCAGCCTGTATAACTAGCTCATAAATTAGTCTATAATTATCTGGGGTTCATTGTCACCACACTAACAAATTCTTAAGTTCCTCAGAAACCACAGCTGTCTATTTCTTCCAGTTATTAGTAGATTTAAATATTTGAAACCAAAATATCTAGGAAAGTCATAAATAATGTGCATCCTTTCCCTAGGCAGATCTTTAAGACATTTTAATGCATGAAAGCAATATGACATTTTAAAAGTTTGTGAATTTCTTGAAAGAAAGCTGCAAAATTGGCCTGACAAATACTTAATCCATTTATTCAGAGTGAAAATATGACATTTCTATCTGAAAAAGAAGAGCAGAAATTATCAATTCCCTCTGTGAACAGAGTGGAGAAACCAGTGGAATATCCAAAGCTAGGTTCTGATCCAAGTTATGTAGCTGTATATCTGGGATAGACTGATTTTAATAATGATTTCAGATTTTCTATAAGGAAAATTTTGATAAGAGCTTTAGGCTTCCTATCAGCATTGTGACCACACAGGATCATTCTCCATTAAATTTTTTATTTGCTTACTTCACTGTACTTCTTTACTTGTCAGGAATCCTTCAGTAACATCAGCTTAAACTTCTTGAAGCAATTACTTATGGGTTGAAAGCCCTAGGTCAGAACTAAAAACAATGCACCTAAACCAGGTCTTAGTCAGCCAAGGGCAGTGTCATATAGCGTAAAAACCTCATTTGTTGCCTTTAGGGAATATCTAACAGCAAAAGATACACCTTGTGAGTCTGGCATTATTGCAAAAATAAATATGCCATAGGATTGGCAGCTTATTAGAAAGTCTTGGGGGTTTAATTAGGATGTCAGAAGAGTGTGGGCCTATTAACACTGTATTCTATTGTCCTCTACAGGTGGAAGAACATGAAGGGACAGAATTTGGCCCCCCTGTAAAGTTTAACCCCCAATTATGTTATTACTCATACCATGAATGAGGGGACCCACAGTATGTGGGAATTTGAATGCTCTTGTCCTGTGCAAAACTCAGAAAATTATTATTTGTCTTAAAATTCCCTCTCTGAAATTTAAACTTTGTCTCACTACTTTACATTTTGTTACTGAATAAATTTGCTCCAAATGAGAACGATCAGGCTCAGCTGAAAAAGTAACCAGTTCAAAAATTAATTTAATGGTTTATCTTTAGAATTCTTCTGATTAAAAATGTCTGCATTAAAGCAAAAACTTATGGATAATGAAGGAGATGGTGAACAAAGAACAGTCAACTCATCGGCATAGGACAGGAACTCTTCTAAACATACTTCACTTTCACAGCACTGAGGGGTGCCTACTAAATCCCCTACTTTATGCACCTGCTCCAATGACATTGTGGTACCTCATGTTCTACACTAAGACATCTTGGAGTCATCTGCATAATTAACAAAAAATTGAAAAGGGGGGGATGATGTGCTCTCAGTTATAGAAAATAACTTGAGAGGGCTGAAAAAACTGAGAAAAAATATCCCATGCTGTGGCCATTTTTTTTTCTTTGAAAGAAGTATGATATTGAAAATATCACACATCTTTGGGTCATGAGAGTTTTCTGTGGACAGAGACCAGATTTCAGCCACAAGACACTGCATCTGATAGCCCATCCGCTTGTATCCACTCTGTTAAAAACTACCCCATGGACAAACCATGATCCTAAGACTTAGTTGAAAGTATCCTCAAACCTTTCACCCTTTTTGTACTCACAAAGTAATCTAAACCCAGCACATTAAGAGAGACATCAAAGAGTCCCCACTGTTTTTTGCAGGTGCAGCTTCTGAGTCTCTCCCTTCCTACTTTAGAGATAAGCCATGCAAAGACTTCACTCTGGCCTTTTGCCCTGTAAAGAGTTTTTACTGAAATGTGTGTTGCAGTAGAAAGATAAATAGTCAGAGTTACAGAAATCAATACAGCAAAATTCAATAAATAACAACAAACATCTACTGGACAAGGCCGAAACTTTCACTATGAAAGAAGTTGTTTTACTTTCCTACACTTGTACAATATAGACACTTCTGTGCATTCATATTCCTAAAGAATGTAACATCTGATTTTAAAGACTAGGGCAAAACGTGAGATATATGTTCCATCGCCATCACTGTTTAAGAGAGACCTTTGAAACCAGAACCAGAGATTCAAATGATATTAAACTCCATCACATGTATAAATTTAGATCTCAAATTCACTTTAAACTATAGATGCAAGATACAAAATACAGATCCAGATCTCATTAGCCTTAAGGTCTGCAGCTATCTGAATCTGACATTTTGACTTGGAGCCATTTCTACTAGGAATCAGAAAAAAATTCTCATTTTCCATTTAGTCATTCCCAGCATGTTTTGCTTATGATTTTTTTTCACTCTGTCCCTGCACTAAGAAGCCATTGAACCATCTGTAGTATTCAGATAATAATTTCCTTAGCTATAACTATATAATTCCACTAATGAGAGCTACTTGAGAGTCTGCTATCATCCATTTCCAAAGATGTTATTATAGTTTGATCTTTTGCATATGCAGGCATCACTCCACCTTACAGATGTGGCTAAATGGATAATAAACCACTTTTTAAAGAAACACTGTGCTGGAGCAATGTACATATTGCAAATGCAAATGGCATAACTAACAAGAAATACCATTTTAGAGAGTCTGAAACTGTTTAACAGAGAGACAGAATTCAGACAGAAGTTTTGGCTATAAGGAAATAATTTAAAAATATTAAAAGTTTAAAATTATTTTGTTTTATGTATTTCAACCTATAGTTTACAAATTGAATTTTCGCTTTACAATCCACCAACTTTTACTATTTATTATAAGAATTTAAGGAGGTAAATTTTATTTTAAAAGAGAAATTACAGGTTACATGTCTCTTTAATTTTTTTCTTTATAGTAGGAAAGCTCAAATAGAATTCTCTTTGGTAATTAACCATCACTTATTTCCATTTTTCAACCAAGATTGTGAACAAAAAGAACACCTTTAGACCACACCCACACAAAAAGGCAGCATTACAGCAACAGCAACAAATCAGATCCTCCAAAGGGCTAGACCTTACATTTAGTTTATGGAAGTCTCTAAGAACTTAATATGATCTCAGGCCACAAGATCAAGATAATTTTTCAGCTGGTAGCTGGGCAATCTTCTGATGTAGCTTTCACATTGGCTTTTCCAGGATTTGTACAGTGCTCCCTCTGCAGAGGGAAGGTGATGCAAGAATCTTCTTTGCAGCCTTCACGGAAGGGTCCTTGTGCCAGCACTCAACACTGAGTTCATGCTCACTGCCTTCTCAAATAAAAATTATATGCTCCACGTAAGAGACTCCTGATAACTCTTCACAACATGACCTGCCTGTGCCCTTTATGAGCACACAGCCTCTGCTGCCACAGCAGCCTCCTCATTCATGGCTGAAGCCCTCCAGCACAGAAGTGCCTTCTTAAATGGAGAGCACAGTTTGAAAATGCACTCCTCAGTGTGCTGATGAAAAATGAATATGGGAATAAAGGAATTCCTGTTCTTTCCTTGTATACAAGACTCTCCTTGTGAAAATCAATCCATGCCATTTTGGAACAGTATCACTAATGAAATTACCATAATCAAGAACTGCAAAGGCATTGATTACAAAACACTAAGCTAATAACAGCCTTGAATGAGATTCTGATGTCACTGAAGACTTACAGAATCTCCATCTATCAGGATTTCTCTCTCTGTCATCAAATAATCCCATTGAAAAGCTAAACTTGTCCAGCTATAAGTAGATGATAAATCCAAGGTCATGGTTCTACAAGACACACTGGGCCCCAATAACATAAAAATGCTGTGCTTTCCAGACCCTACGTGAACTTGTCTTGTCCATTAAAATACATTCAAAAAATCATCCCAGTATACTTCACGCCAGATCATCTATCCTCTACCCTGCAACCAGCACAAAGCACAAACCTGGTAGCTCTCATTATCTTACCAGAAATAGCCCTAATGACAGTTTTGTGATGGATCCAGACCAAGTCTTTACAGATAGCCAACTCAAAGATGCACACAGGCAGTATGGATGAAGCTGGAACTATGACTTCATTGACTTTGCTGAGATGATGTATGATGCTAAGTTTTAAAAAAGCCCAAAAGATCTTATTTGTATTATGTCCGAACCACCCTGTATTGGGTTTGTATGGTAAAGCTTTGGTAGTTGAGGGGCTACAGGGGAAATTTTTTTGAGAAGCTGCCAGAAGCTTCCCCCATGTCCAGCAGTGGCAACGACAGATAACTCCAAGACAGATCTGCCACTGGCCAAGGCTGAGCCCACCAGTGGCAGTGACAGCATCTCTGGGCTAACAGATTTAAGAAGAGAAGAAAAAACCTGCACAACAGCAACTGCACCTGCAGGGAGGAGTGAGAATAGGTGAGAGCAACAGCTCTGCAGATAGCCAGGTAAGTGAGGAAGGACAGGCAGGAGATGCTCCAGGTGCTGGAGCAGAGATTCCTTTGCAGCCTTTGGTGCAAACCATGGAGAGCCACAGGGATGCAGAGATCCACCCACAGCCTGTGGTGGGTGCTGGAGCAGGTGGATGCCCAAAGGAAGCTGTGACCCTGTGCTGGAGCAGGGTCCTGGCAGGACCGATGACCCCATGGAGAGAGGAGCCCACATTGGAGCAGGTTTGCTGGCAGGATATGTGACCCCGTACAGGACCCACGCTGGACCAGTCTGTTCCTGAAGGACTACATCACATGGGAGGGACCCAGGCTGGAGATGGGGCAGGATGTGAGGAGTCATCCCTCCGAGGAAGAAGGAGCAGCAAAGATGATGTGTGGTGAACTGACCACAGGCCCCATTCCCTGTTCTGCTATGCCACTGTCGGGGAGGAGGTAGAGAAAGTTTGGTTTTGTATGCAACTCCTAGGTTCACCTGTCAGGTGCCTGATAGCTCAAACTGTACAGTGTCAGTAAACGTGCATGTCATTACAGATGTGATGTTTTTGCCCAGCCCACTTAAAAACTTCATAGATTCAACATGTTTCACTGTCATCAGAAATTTCAGGGGTCCAAAATGCCTAATTCATCATTCCTTTATTTTTCAGATATTTCCATTTTGTGAACCCATAATGGTTAGCACAGCTGAGGCCTCTCAGCCCCACATGTCAGGGCCATTTGGGTAAGAGCTGTACCCCAGTTACCTTGATTTAAAGCCAATCCACATCCAATGTATGTGGATTCACTTGAAGGACCAGGACTGGATCAGGCAAAGCAAATAAAATGGAGTACATAATTAAGAGAAGGATGTATTAAATGAGACCCTACAGGTATTTTCCATCTCCAACAGCTAAGAGTCACTCCCTTTTTCCCCCCAATAAGATCTGAGGCGATAAAAAAAATCTCCAAAGACCTCCCTCTTTCACTAATGTCCAAAATGGTCTTTGTTTGCGTAGAAACAACGTAGAAAGATATAAAAATAGGTTTAAATTAGCATATTGCCAAATTGGTCTACTGTAACAAGTGCTTTGAAGTCTGGCATGCTGACTGATTCCCCACAGGAAGTTGAGTACTCTGAAAACAATTAAGAACAAAAAAGGGGCGGGGGGGAGGAGAGAGGGAGCAGGCAAGTACAGTAGTTAAATTAAGCAAAGTGAGCCTTGGAATAGTCAAGGGACTAAACAAGCCATCGAATCACTTAATAACAGCTCCTCTTTAGCAGTGGAGATAGAAAACACCAACTGGATTTTTAGAAGCAGAGACGTTAAGGTTCGAAAAAGCAGAATGACAGAAGTTTAAATTAAATAAATGAAAATTACTTCAGAATATAATAGAAGGTAATAAGGCACCAAAACTGCCAGTAGTTTAGCAGCTAATCCTGTGCTCTAAAATTGATCCTAATGTAAAAGCATTGTGCAGTTTTAAAGTAATGAACATAATAATCCCTGCCATTTTACATAATAAATAAATCTTAACTATGTTTCCCGTTTGTATAAAGCCTTGTGAAACGATGGGTTTGGATGTTAAAAAAATCCAAATGTTTGTTTCACAAGGATATTATAGTGATGCAGTGAAGCATATTTTGAGGGAGAAGGTTCAAATATATTTTACAGGCAGTACTGAGTAAACACAGCTATATCTGAAAAACCTCACATGCCACAAAAAGACAGACCTCTCAGATTTTACTATAAACATTTTGCACTGTGGAATACCTTCTCTACAACATTTTGTCTATGCTGAAATGCGCAATCATGTGCTGAAAGACGGTTCCTGTTATTATTATCATTAATGTCATGGTAGCCTGCAAGTGAATTACTGTATAATTAGGAATATTATCTGTCCCAAAGACCCTGGGATACAGGTAAGCAAAACAGGTAAAGGTTTCACCATCTGTGTTGCACTAAACAGGAATGAGGAACAGAGAAGAGCACAGGCTTGCTCCAGTTAAGTAGTGAATCTCCAAGTAACTGAGGTCCCACATTACTGGTCTAAGGGAAAAGGAGGCGGTGGATCAGCTGGAACCTGAACCTACATCTTGTCTTCCCTATGCATGGCTTTGCACAAGCTCATCAGAACTCTGTTATTTTGGACACTATCTCTCCAGATCTTCCGTACAGGAACTCCTGTACGTCTATGGTGTGGCAGCCAGGAGGGATTACAAGGAATGTAGCTCTCCATCTCACAGCAGGACAGCTCAAACATAAAAGACACGACCTTAAGCCTCAAGAAAATTTCCCCCTCCCACCTTCTGCTCCCTCCTTTATACACACAAAGTGGCCCCTCTACATTTTGGTCATCTCCAGTAGAAGGGCTGAGAGAAGGTAATCCTATTTTTTAAAAGCTTCGGTAAATAACTTTTGATAACAAGACTTCAGTAATTAATGCTTCTGGTTGCCGATGGAAGTGTGAAGACTCCACCCTTGGAGATGTTCAAGGCTGAGCTGGCTCACACAACTTATCCTTTGCTCCCTTGCAACTCAGAGCCTGTTCAGTATGGGAGAACTCCAAACACTGGGGTTGTAGGACAAGGCAGGAGACCCATGCTGACCTCAACAGCCTAAAGAATCACCTTTATTGTACAGTAACTGCTCCTCGAGAATGTGTTATTACGGATGCTGCTATAGAAGATCAGTAAGCATTATCCTGTCAGAATAGCAGCTTTGAGAAAATCCAGCTGCCTTGAATACTGATTCATGGTACTGCATTCCCAAATTTAGTAACCAAGGAAAAGCTGGAGAGCTTGATACCGACATTCACACTTCTGGCCAAAGGAACATGTATCACAAAGAATAACTTGAAGTGGGAGAGCTACAGAACTCTCTCAGAAGGGATTTTTGCACAAGTCTTACTCTATTTCAGAGTACTTCTTTGGACTTTCTAACCACTACATGGACTTGAAAACAGCAATATTATAAAATGAAGGAAAACTAAGTAGTGCTTCTCTGTAAGTAAAGCAACACAGTCTAGAAAAGCTACGTGAGAGGGAAAGCTGCTCAAGGTGAGGCTGGAAAAGATCGCAGAGATTAAATTTTGTCTTATGGATGAGACTCCACTCAAACTTTTTTTGGCTCCCTAAATATCAAGAACCTTCTTCATTTTGAAGAGCATCTTCCAACTTTCATGTCTTACCTCAAGTTTTCCTGGTTATCTTTTTGGCAAGTTCTCAGGGTTTTGTCGCAGTCAGTCACCAGGTGAGGAGAAGGGAGCAGGGTGTGAACTGTGGTTCTGTGAGATTTGGTGGAAGAGATCTGAAAACAGAGAAAGTATCCTACAGACATGCACTACTCAGATTAAAAGCCACCACATGAAACTGACTGTGTCCCCTTCAAGCTTTATCATCAACGCAGCTGGAACTTAGTATGAATCATCAGCATTTGCTACCATTCATTTTATTGATTGTTCTCACCTTTTTATTATTTCCTCTTCTTTTTTAATATTATGTATTATTCTTCTATATTATGTATGATTCTTTTATATTATGTATTAATATTACAGTACCACCTATAGCAACAAATTAAAATTGCAGCTTCCACCAGAAACATGATCCTGTTAGAGAAGGTTCTGTACAAACCTCACTGTTAAAAAGATACAGTCACTTGCTCAAAACTCCCAAAAGAAAGGTGACAGAAACAAAATCAAAGCAAAAAGAAGTGGCCCAGCTTGTGTCTCATGTCCAAAGCAGAAGAAGTTTCCCAATTCCAAGGTATCACATTGCTTTACATTTTCTTTGGCACTTTGCCTTTACGTCTCCCCTTATCTTGCAGCTGAACGTTTTTTCTTATGTGTGAGTGTGTGTGATATACGACTCTGCCAACATGTAAACAGGCAATTTCAGCACTTAGCATTTGTTTAAGCATTAATTATTTTATTAATAGAAGTTTGGAGACTGGAAACAGAAGCACAGACCTGTTACCTGACTTGGTCAAAAATAGAATTGGGATAGAATACAGGCCTTTTGGTGCTGCAGTTATAAAAATTTTAGATTTTATGAGCAGAAGCAAGTAACTGCTACTCTTGGTCAGAGCTACCTGTAACCTGATTGTCACAGCACCAAGGTCCTGCTAACAAAACATACCTGCCAGTGTTTGGTACTTCCTCAACAGCATAAAACAGCTCCATGAGTAGGCCAAATGATCCTACATTCCTGCAAAGAAGCTTCAAGACCCCACTGGATAAAACTTCCTCATTTACTAAAGTCAGTTATTGTCCTGCCAGGGACCAAAAAAAAAATCAAACAAGTTTCACTTTGTATGCATTCCTGGTCAGCACTAAACATTTTTCTGGGTAGCAAGCATAATACAGGAGATTTTAAATGCTTTCTTTGAAAGTAGAAAAATATATCTTTTAAGCAGTCAAGCGTTAACTGTGAGAATTAAAAATATCTGTTCCATATGTTCAAGTCCCAAGTAAAGTAATATTAAGTATGTAGAAGAAAGTTCAGGTAGGAACAGCAAATGATTAAAATACAAGTCCCTTGGGTCAAAATGCGCGCAAAGTGGACATAGATAAAATACCAGGGAAAGGAGATGAAATACAAACAGGATGTGCTGTGGTGTCCAAATGAGACACATTACTAAAAAAAGTATTGCATCATTAACCACTCCATCAGCTGCCTCTGCCAAGGCTGCAATGGACTTTGCATTGCCCACACCTTGGAGAATATGAGGCTCTCAGATCACTCTCTGGTATGTTTGCTAGTCTCACTTTAAAACTTCAAGTTTTATCATGAATTTTCTCTCTCCTCTGTTTTGAAGAAAAACAGCAGTTAAATTAGCAGTTGAAAAATTATTTCAGCTGTGTGATGGGGTTCTCAGTGTATGACTGAGTAGTTGGTATCTTCTGCACTGATATCCCTGGTCTTCAATGGGTGTATTATGTGCTGTCCACAGGTTGTGTTGCATTTGTTGGTGGTGCTTGGGTAGCTCTCCAGAAGTCATCTGGTGCTCTGAACAGAGTACAGCCCAAGAGCCCTCCAATATCCCACACCACTAGTTCTGACCTGAGCCCACCCTCGAACTAAAGTGCTGGATGCTGCCAACTTGCCCTGCAGCCCATGCAAACTGATGATCCTCAATGCCTCCAATCAGTCCCTTAATGACGAGCCCTTTCCCGCATCCATGGCATTCCCCAGTACATAGCCCACTGTGTGACCAAACACAGGCCAAACAGCAGCTCCAGACTCCAATTTTAAGAATTGTTGGAACTATTAAATTAAAGAGAGTGGTCCTAGATAAAAGAGAAGTTTGTAAAAACATAGGTAAATGCTATCTGCAGGTAAGTGCGTAGAAAATCCATCCATTGTAAAAGTATTAAAATGTCGAGTTCTACAAAAGAAAATATTTTGATTTCTCTAATCAGAGAAATTTAATGACTTTTTAAAAAAATTTGTTTCAGAAACTGTTTAAAATGTTTATTCAGAGCTAACAAACTTTATTCAGTTTCTAAAATTACTATTTTTAGAGGTTGCCATAAATTCCACTCAGTTTGTCGATCCTACAGCTGAGCTCATTCCATGCAAATTTTCAGACAAAATTTTTAGTAACAGAAAGAGCTAACGGAAAAATACCTTTTATTCCCACTTTCTGAAACACACAAAGAAATTGTGGATTATTTACTTAGTGTGCTTTGGGTTTGGTCATATCCACTCCTCCACTTCCATGTCAGTGAAGTTGTTTGCTTTCACACACACACAGAAAAAGCCACCAACAAGAATGAGGAAAACACGATACTCTTGATTGCAATCCCACAGAAACTGGTGAAAGGACTTGGGGACATGTCCTATTAGCCTGTTTGTTTTTAATTGACCAGATTTCCAGTTGACAGCGGCCCTTTTAGCAGTGCACAGAACAAAAACAGCACCACATGGCCAGCAGGGTCTGTTTTAAAGTGGTGCTCTCTCATGTCCCCCGCTGAGGATTGCACCATATGAGCCATCAGTAACGCCAAGTCAAAGGCCAAGCATCAATAAAGCTCTTGCTGTGATCAAGAATATGTAAACAATGGAGCAGCCACTTCTAGGAGTGGTTACAGCAGAGCTAAAGCTGAAGTTAGGTGGCATCTAGCTGACAGGTTTTTTTCTCTGAAATTTTACAAAATACAGTATTTTCTCTGGACACTGTTGCTGGCAGTAAATATTTTAGTGCAAGCTGTATTGTGCACATACTTAGTTAAATGAATGGAATATGGCAGAGATTATTTGTCTAGGTACAAAGCCTGTGAAAGTCACTGGGAACAGTTCTGTTCAAATCACTGGTTGCTGAATTAGGTGTGTGGTCAATACATTGTATCCAGGTATCACAGCAATGAGAACTAAATAATTTACATACAGTGTCCTCTTTCATTACACACATTCATAAAAATACACTTTTATTTAGTACACTTGAACACATCAGGGCCAACCTTCTCCTCAGCCATGTACATGTACCTGGAGATAAATATTCCTGCAATGGAAGTTCACTGAGAACAGCCTATTACTCCGGAAGGAAAATACCTACAGAATTTCACAGGGATTGTTGCTTTACTTCGTCCTTCTTACATTCCTGCTATAGGGTGGATTAAGGTTTCTGCGGGAAGGATTTATTTATGTATATCCTGGAAGAGTTTCCCTAAATCCTGCTAGCTTGTTTCGGAGGGTGGGTTCCCCCATAATTCATGCACCTACAGGACTTAACTGGACAAATTAAAGAAATAATATAAACCCCCTTGCAAGGACATTCTTCCTCTGACCTTAACCGACTCGTTGTTGCCATCTGTCCCTGTACACGACTCATCCCATTCTGCCACATTACCATTTACAAGGACACATAAAGCCACAAAAGAAGTTGATGGACATTCACTCCAGAGCATTAGCTACCTTGCTCCAAGCTCCTGAGATCTGACTGTGCCTTTTGACAGCTCGCCAAGCACATTTCCCCATTTCTAGAATGAAACTAAACCTTTGCACTTTATTATTATTATTATTATTGTTCTCTTTCAGCAAAAAGGTAATTGGGCATGAAAAGTTCAAATCCATTAAATAAAAACTCAATTTAAAATATTTTCCATCCACCAAGCAAGCTCCTATTCATTATGCTGACACTGTACTCCACCTCTGTGCCAAGTGGATCACTCAAAGATGCCCCCCACCACTTCCCTGGCATTTTGTGTGACAAGTAAATCTGCTGTGCACACATTGCTTTATAGAGCATCCCAGTTTTTTCAAATACAAGCAACATTTTTTACAGCACCTTTAAATTCCCAAGTTGAATTTTGTACCTATCAAGGTAATTTCAAGTAAACTATTTGTGCTGAGTCTCTCCTCTGGATATTGTGGCAGACAGACACAGCTTCTGAGTTTTACTTCTGCTTCTTTACTCAGTTCAAGTTTTTGCACAGCCTCAGTCCCATTCAGTTTACTCTACTGCTAAATACAAATCGTAAAATGTGTTTACCTATCAGAAACAATAGCAGGCAATTAAAATACAAATTGCATCGTTCTCTAGGAACCTCGGTAGAAGAACTCAGATGTTGCAGTTACCTGGTGCCTTGTTAATTTAGAAAAGAAAAACAGTACAAAACATTCTAATGTTTCAGCCACAGGTTACATATTCTGTTTTCACAAAGGTCACTTTTTCTATGAAGTTTTTTTAGTACAAGTTTACTGTACAGGGACACTCTTTTGCCTTAATATCTATTATGAATGTCTTCTTTAAATCTAGCAAAATATTTTCCTCTTACAACTTAATCTGCCAGAGATGCAGAGCACAGTTACTTTTCACAGGTCCAGGCCTGAAATCTAATAAAAGAAAGCCAAAGAGGGACATCTAGTGGTACCATGCACAAAATTAGGAATGAGCAGAGGGAGGAAAAACCTACTGCCATGCCCATGGATCTGAGATAACTGGTGGTTATCTCATTGGGAACAAGGAAAGGTCGACGGGAAGACCAAAATAACAGAAAGGAGAAATCTATGTATTTTATTCTTTTCTAACACATTGCCACTGTTAAGTGGCAATAACACAAAACTGCATTTGGTCAAAGCAGAAAGATGAAGGAAAATAAAAGATTTATCAGTCTTCTCAGTGAGTCTGATCTGTTTGAACAATGTTGGATTCCTCTAAATGAACTGAATCTAAATGAATGTGCCATATTCAAACAATGCTGCCACTGAACCCCAGATTCAATTAAGGAAACTGTACCTTGGCTTTCACTTGCAAAATAATCCCCAGGAAAACCAAGAGGATCTGCAGAATAAATTTCATTTCCCTTGAAAGTAGGTACATGAAACTCCAGCCAAGGGCCAAGCATCAACTGAAACTGAATTTCAGTTTGACAAAACCTCTGAACGCTCACCCAATGAGCAAATGATAAGATAGCGCTTATCATTTATTAGCAGTGAACATGTCATTATAATCACCATGAAGTACTCATGCAAAATTAGTGGAATAAGCCATCTGTCAACTAACGAGGCAGATCAGCAGCACTGGAACCCTCTCCCAGCTGAAGACAAGGAGAGATCAACAGCAAACTCCAAATTGCTAGAGAGACAACAAAAGCTCATGAGCTGCATGGTCCCAGCCAACTTTAGTACCAGAGTACTCACAACTCCCTATGAAAACACCCTTCCTAGAGCACAGAAGGAACTCTCACATGAAGAGAATGGGAGCTGCTAGCCCTGCTCTCTGAGAAATGCAGCCTGTAAAAAGGACCACACCTGGTTTGATGTGCAAATCCCATAGTAAACAACTTTGCACTGTATAGTTGCCAGTATTAAATAAATGAGGCAGTCATGCACGCTAGAACATAACTGCAGGCTCTTTAAGGAAAATTGAGGTTTTAGTGTCACTTTCTATCAGAAGAGGAAGCAGATTAAGTTCTACCTTTATAGCAATTATTTAGGTCTCTTAGATACTTAGAGATTAAGAATTTAAACCTACCTTGAGCACTTCTGTGGCAATTCCACATGCACTAATCCCTACAGCTCCTACAGTGAGGGCTAGAGATGAAGCCCAGAAATTCTTCCAAGAAATGTGGGACAACCTCCAGAGCTGATCCCTTTCTGCCCAGCTCCCAGACTCACCCTTCTGAAGGTCTTTTCTGATTTCCACAAAAGTATTGTAGTGAAAATGAATTCTTTTCCATAAATTTGAAAGAAAGTGCCATTTATAAGACTTTCCAGGCAAAAAGGAAGTAACTCTCCTTTCCCTGTTGTAGCTGTGATGCCATTTTGGGGGCAGTTTTATAGTCACACAATGTCAAGTGCTGTCTCCCACTGCAGTGGTCTGTGTACCACAGGTGCCTTAAGGAAACTGATTAAACAGAATCAGTTACACAGCCCACAGGTCTTCTCCATGCTGATTTGAGGTATTTATAATCCTCTTTGCAGATATTTAATGACTGGATACACAAAGAAAAATATTCTTAAAAACGAACTTGTTTTAAACAGATAGTAAAGCAATTTTATTAAGCAGAAAGATACCTGCCTCTCATACCACTCTTCATCTACCAGTCTTCACCCAGTTTGCTCCTTGATGCTGTTCTAAGCTATCATTAAAGGATTTCCCTCCCTTCGGTTCTCCCTTTTTTTCCCCTCCTTACTTTTTCTACAGGACTGACAGTATCTTCTGAATTTATTCCCCCTCACTGGACAAGCAGTACCCACGGGACAAGCAGTCTTCTTTTTGTCTCTTTTGTTTGGTTTTTTTGTAGTAAAAAGACAGGTACCTTGGAACTTCCTCTTCTTAAGCTCTCTCCAAGTTCTCCAGCACACAGGAGAATAAAAGAAAGATGCTGTCAGTAGTGATGCACACCGGGGCCTGCCAGCAAAGAACCACGTGTAAAAGCATTCAGTTCTGGAGGTTATATGGTCACTGCCAAACTGGAGCAGAGTGCTTTGTAGGAGGAAAGTTCCTGATTAAAATAGTTCATATTCCACCTTGCACTGCAATAATCTATTAAGAACTGCCTCAATTTAAAAAAAAAACAAAAACAAAACAACAGAAAAAGCCAACAAAAACAAATTATGGTGTTTTAAAGCCTAAGTTTAGTGTACATATACGCCAGAGAGAACCAATGTCACGGAAAAGAGTGAATCAATGCCTGTTTTCCATAGGCTCTGAATGAGGATCACACACCTTTCTGGAAGCCATGCTGTGATGGAACTAACCTCAGCAGAAGGGCAGCCATTCCATGGCATCTTTTCCACTAGAGGTCAGGCTGAAGGAACTAATGATCTATTTTAGCCTTCAGAATCTATGAGTGGGAGTCACTAATCAAGACTTGGAAGCCTGAATACCACTTAAAGTGAATCACAAAGAGGTATTAGATTTCTAAGTGTCCACCAGCCAGAGACATTTAATCATGAGAGTATTTTAACACATGTCAATACAACCTTTCAGAAAGCACTTGGTGCCATCTCAGTTGGCAGGACAACGTTTGGAAAAGAGAAAAGTTCTTCTTAAACCTCAACCTTGAAATGAAAACTCCATTATCTTGAATAATGACATTCTAGTCACTTTAAAAAGGGTATTATAAAAGGTTTGCTTTTTATTTTTTGCTCTTAGAAATTACATCCATTACAAGCATTTTCCATGAAAAATCTAGATTGAATTTGTTTCTGTAAATAACTAGGAATAGGCACAGCTAAGCAATAATGGGCTTCAAGTAAATAGAATTTTTCCAAATCCCAAAGTGATTTGAGCTAAGAGCCCAGGCTTTTCTTCTTCTGTATTTTGATGACAAGCAATTCCATCACTTTCAGAAACATTGACCCAGCTTCTCAAAATAAATACCTCGAAGGCGGTGAAGCTCAGACATACACTTGTTTCTGAAAATTCAAGGAAATGTTTAATGTATCATTTATGGTTTTAAACACATTCTTCATTGTGACAGGACAAAAAGTCATGATCAAACAGTAAGTCCTAGCTCAGAGCTCTTCACCAGTCACCATCTCTCCCAACAATTCATTGCCTTCAGTGCATGCGTCTGCAGCCAGGAAACCAGCACAGAGTAATTTTGGCCAAAGGTGTGTAAGCATTTACCCATAGAGACAAAAAATAAATAGAGGAATTGCTCAGGTTTACACTTCTGAAAACAAAGCAGCCCATGAAATTCCCTCAGAGATGAAGTCAGCTAACCAGGTTACATCAGCTGGCATTTTGAAGTGCTTCACGGTCAACTGTCAGAGCCACTTCAAAGATACAAAACGTACTTGGGAGAAGAACACAAAATGCCAGGAATAATGAGCAAAGAGAAGAAACCCTGCAGTTTCTCTGGTTGCCCAAGACTGGTGATGGGAATAAGGGGCATAATGAACAGAAATGAAGCACAGAAGATGACGGTTTGACCTCTTTTTACGTGTCTCCCATAGACCAGCCCTTTCTGTACTTTCACCAGGTCAAAGGCAGCACACCTGCTGATAACAGTCAGTTGTTTCATCATTTACAGGTTACTTCATTTAAAAATTTTGCAAGAGAACTTGATAACAGCAGTCTGAAATCCACATGTGCATGTTTTAAAAGGTGAAAACTCAGTTTAGCTCAGTAATAAACTCCACTAACACACTCTTTCTCCTATGCTAGCTCTCCTGAAATATGCCAGCCTTCTAAAATTTACAGCTGTACAACAGGTACAGTGCACCTCTCCAGGGCAGGGACCAGAGAAATGCAAGAGCTGTGTGACAAGGACCAACCACTCCAACACACTTTATGCGGAGCTGGCAGTCGGCGTTTGACGGAATCTGGTAAGGCACATTTCCCAGATTGAGCACGTACCCCGCCCAGATGCACAGATGGTATTTGTGGGAGCAAAGGAAAATAAAATATATAGGTTTAAAATAAATGCAAGAGAAACACAGAATAATATTGAATCACTCTAGGTATTTCTAAGGGTTTCCATCTATCTTTTCTACTTCTCAGCACATAGCGAGTGTATGTTCTGAGCTTTGAAACCACTTAGCAAATGGAAGGGATTTAAAACTAGTTATGTTTCAAATATAAGATTACAGAATTAAAGAAAGGCTCCAGGAATGAGATCTCTGTACAGAAGCTTGATGCAAAAGGAGTTAAAAATGCTGTTCCTGCATATGCCTGGCATTGACAACCAGGCTTGTCTGAAGAGCCTTTTCCATGCTAAAGGAGAGGACTCGCTCTGCTGCTGAATTTCAGATGGGCCCTCTGCACAGTGGCTACATTCCCTTTGTTCTAAATGGATGGAAAGACACACAGCTGGTAATAAGAGACAAGCTACAATGTAGTGAGGGAAATTGAGCTCTAGATGCTGTTTTTGTGATATAAGGGAAAAAGAGTAGCCACAGACTGATGAGAGATGGCAGGTTGACTGTGACAACGACTGGTCTGGGACACAGTTCCAGGCTGCAGCCTTGCTCCTCCACCCTCCATCACTGGTCCTTCTCAAACCAGAAGAGCTGATGGCCTTTGTTACAATGATACATTCCAAGGTAGCTGCTCTCAAGAGCCCATAAAAAGCTAGCAGAGGAAGAAAGAACAGGAGGAAAACAGCACAGGTTGGAAGTGGTGGAGAAAGATGGCAGAAGAAACAAAAGCCCACATTTCCTGTTGGAGCCTCTGCTAACCCAGAGGTGCCGATGTGTGCTTACTCTGCCATGTCAGGAGTTGAAGCTCCACAATGTTCAACTTTTAATCACCATCTCCTCTCATCCTCCTTCTACAGGTTCCAGCTCTTTATTTTACCCACTAGTTAAGATTTAACCTTTCGTAAATCAATGTTAACATCTTGATTTCAAGTTCCACCCTCTCTTCCTTAGTAGACATGACTTAAACACTACACTTGAATTGTAACAAAAATCTTCTTTCTTTGGATTAAACCAGTCTCTCTGAATTCTTCCCTATCCCTTCTGCCACCCTTCTGAGTTGCTTTACATAACACTGCACCAACTTCCACCTCACAACTGTGGGTAGGTAGGAAAGCTCTTCAGTGTTACTTCTTGCAGTACTACAACTACTGCTCCCATGCAAAAAGCTAAACAAAATCTTTGACATATGGAGGCAGCAGAGGGAACTCTCCAGCCCCCCTCTGGGCCATCCCTTAGGAGCACAGCTTCTGGGGTAGGAAAGGAAACCAAATGTGTTGTGCTCTGACTTCTGCCATTTAAAACTTCTCAATTACCAGCACACTGTGATATAAAGGTTTTTCTGGGTCACTTGAAATCTCACGCTATTATTTAAGCCAGAGCTACTAAAGAACCCCAAAAAAACCAACCAAACAAAAAGAAACCAAGGAAAAGTCTTTAAAGAATATATTCCAAACTAATACATCATAGAAAGATGTAAGCAAAGAGCAAGATTTCCTATCAGAAACATATTTATGACAGTATGACACACAAACTAATTATATATGTAAATCTGAAGTACTTGATATCTACATTTGCAAGTGTCACTCATTTTATGCTGAATTTATTCAAAAATGAAAAGAAAATCCTCTACAAAGGGTCTACATTTTATCCAGTCACAAAACCTACGTTTGCTGGAACTCCAACGGAAATAATTACTTCAAATTTTCACCAGAGTCTCCAAACAGAATTTAGCACAAAAACTTTCTTTCTTTCTAATCTATTCAACTGAAAGAAATGGAGCTGCAATGGTTTAGGTTTTTTAATCCCAAAGTGGATTATAAAAACATTTTCATCAAAGATTTTTTTACAAAAAGACCAGCATTACTGGTTATATCTTATTATTAAGGTAAGCTTTCTTCAAAGAACTCTATGATTGGAATCTCTTCCTGATACATAGTGACATGCTATTTGCTGGCTGCAGTGAGAAGAGTCGAAATGAAAACAAAAATACAAACAGGCTTTTTTTTAAATCTTGTCTTTATTGATTTAGACTTCAGAGCTACAGCCAAAAATAGCGCATCTGTAGAAAATTATCAAACAGGCTATCAGTACAGCATCATTGCATGTTTAGAATTGTAAGCACTTGACAGATCACAAAGGGAACATCCAATCTAGTATTTGGCAGTGCAACCCATGAACAGGGAATACACGGAGAAGGATTCTTTTTCCTCCAAAAAGAAACACTCCTGAACAGGAACAAAAAGCTTTTGTTAAAAAAAAAAGAATTCCAGTTACCACAGAAGACTCATTGGCTCACTCAAGACATCAACGTACAGCGCTGGAAACTTTGTGTGGAATGTCGAAGGGGACACGGAAGCTACAGCTCTGCTACAGGAGCCACGCTGTCTTCAGGACTTTGTATGCCATGGAGAAGGTCACTGAGTAGCCAACTGCCCAAGACAAACCTCTGCCAGGCTGGGGAAGAGGGATCAAGTATGCAAAAGTGTGAAGGATCCTAGCCCCTGTGAAGATCCTGAAATGCAGCAAGGCTGTGGACAGCTCGGGGCCACTCAGAGCATACAGCAGTCCAATGCCAACAAATGGGACAATATTTTCAAGGTCATTCAGGTGGCCTCTGGAGAAAGAAGCAAAGTTATTTTAAAGTGTTACATTTTGTTGAATAAACCACTTCAAGCCTCATTATTTTTCAGCATCTTCAGAGCATGCTACTACTCAGGCCCTAAAACATTTCTTGGCTTCCTCCGCAGAAGGGACTTGATTCAGCTACTGAAACAATTTTGGCATGTTCACCTGACACCACGCTGGTCTCTCCTGCTGCATCCCACGTTTTTAAGCTTTTAATCTTCTGTATGAAAGGTCTTAGTTTTTCCCCAGGATCTTGATAATATTAAGGACTTACATGAGGTGTCTGAGTGCACCTGGGTGTGCAAGAGTGTGAAGTCAGGGAGGAAGAGAGGTAGCTGTTATTTTCTTGGAGCCTCACTCAATTAACATCAATTAACTGGAGGCCTGTGACAAACTATTAGAGTTCATGGCCCAGTTGATCTACTTTAATCCCACAAATCCAGTTTGTGGTCTCCATAAAGAAAATATGAAACATCCTACATAGGAACCATTCTATCAAATGTTCATGAAGTTCCATCATCTTGAAGAAGGTTATTTTTGAACATCTAACAGGTGTGACAGTTACGCTTTTCGTTCATTTTTTTCACTCTCAGCACTAAAATAGCTGAAAAAATGTTTGAAATTTTGCAACCATAGTGTAATTTACTAAAAATGTGTTGAGAACTCTGTATCTTGAAGCATTCTTTCACATACCTTCCTAAACTTTCCCAGCTCCTGTCACCTCTTTAGATAAATTATACTTCCAGCCAAATTTACTGATTGAAACAATGTCTAAGCCTTACTAATGATGTCAAATTTCGGAGCCAGCTGGAATCAGGTCATGGCACTGTCTTGCAGGTGCTTTTTAAATGTATTTATCATTACAAGGAAACATAATCCCTCCAGGTTTTTTATTCTTATTCCCCCTAAAAGTACTCTGAAGAAAGCAATCTTTTTTCTATATCCATAAACAGAACACATCCAGTCACTTATACAGAAGAGAAGCCATGCTAAATCTATGTGGCATTATCTATTGCCATGAAGCTTACAGAAGAAAATACAGTAAACATCCACTAAGAACCATTGTTGGGAGGAAAATATGGATGCTGCAACACCAACAGAGTAACTATAACCAAGCTGACTTACTAGATCTGGGGATGTCTGAAAAACTCCACAAAACAGCAACACAGGATTTGGTAATACAGTGTTTTAAAAATCTAATCTGTGAAAATGACTGAGGTGGTTGTCATTTCTCTGCCACAACAATTTGAGTTAAATGGGTCATAAAGTTAGTCTCAACTTAGCTGGCCTCTTAAAATGTACAAAGAGAAAGGAATTACCCCTCACCAAAAGGTCTCCATTTTTGTGTAACACCCATGAAATTAAGCAACAACTCCATGAACGACTCAGGGGCAGAAAAGGAAGGAGCAGAACATCTTTACAGCCCACTGAGATTAGACTCTTCTTTCTAAGATTTTAATGCATAAGAGACATACAAAAATATACTTTATGAAACAACAGCTGTCATTTGCAAGGATGCAGTGTTCTTAAATCAGAGCTGGTATATATTTTCAAGATGTTCCCTAATGGAGGTTTAAATGAGAAGAGTTCACTCACATTCAAGTTTTTGGTATAAAAATAAACTTAGCCTCATCAAGGAATTATGATGTGGAAAGCATTCTGTTAAAGCTCTCCTTGTTAGCACAGGTGTATCAAACAGCATCCTGAACGTTATGATTTTGGAAACAGAAAATTTTGCCATGAGCTACATTGACTTGTGGTCATATGTTACAGTGTTCTCACCACTTTGCCCGTGCAGAAAGGCCACTACCCGAGAGTTAGTTATTATAACCAGACAATGGCTTATTGCTTTTACTATGCACACTGACCATTTAAATGTGGACAGGTTTGTTCATTTAAACTAATTAATGCACTAGATTACTACATAAAGCAACATAAAACACACACAGGCTTGACAGAGAACGGGGTGAAATAAATTCCTTGATTCAATATTATTCTGCTATTTAAAATAACTTTGAAAGGTTCCTGTGCATTACCTGCGTATGCGTTCAACATCCGGATCAGTCCTCAGGTACTTCTTAGCACTCTCCCCTTTTCCAAATGATGCTGTATCTTCTGGGTTGACAAATGCCTGTTTCAAACACAAGAACACAAGAGACATTAGAAGCCAAAATGTTTTATCCAGTCAAGGCAGCTTGCTATAAAGGTCACTCTTTTTACCACTTAACTCACCTGAAGTTAAAAGCACAGGGAACACAACGTTCACTGCATTACTGTTTTCTTGAGCCCAGCCTGTACAGTTTGTGTGCTGACAAATTAATATAATGTAATTTATGCATTTAGATAAACCCTTCTTGTGAGATGGACAAGCCTGCATTAAAGCCAGTGGGCTGGCAGAACACAGGCACCTACAAGGTAGAAGGTCTGTACTGCCCAAATCTCTTTTTCACCATTCCTGACAAATTATCTGAAAGTCCTTTTGGATCCCTTCCTTCTACAGAAGTCTACACATCAATAGCATCCAAAAGCCTTATTCTCATCCTCATTTATGACCAAGTAAGTGTCTCCCTTTCCTCTTAGGTATAAATTCTTACACTTATATGACCCATTAGTACCTCAAAATACTGCAAGACACTACTTGAAAACAACATTTAATTCAGGCAGTGCAGACTGCAGCAGATCTCTCCCTGCTGACACATGTAGTAACATATGCAGTCTGTGGACTGTTCAGGCTATGCAGATATAAGTCAAGAAAATCTTCTGATTTTAGGAGAGCTACATGATTGCTTCCTAGGGCAGCCTTGATCCCTATTTGTGAACTGTCCCCAGCCTCAGAATTCTAGAGGTGCGTTAACAGTATCATCAGCAACACTTTGCATTCTCTTGCTTCACTGCTTTCCTCTGTTTTCTTCTTTCAGGACTTTTTTTTATTTTAAATAGAGTATTTATAGTAAGTAGAAAGTTAAAATTACTTTACTGATTTTTTCTGTTTGTAATATTACTAACATAATAAAACCAAGCACTCCAAATTAATGAAGGCCCTATTGTCATCTACATCCACCTGGAACCACAGAGCAGTTCAGCTGGGTTCTCTTGCAACAAGCAGGAACAAAGAGCAGCATTTCAACAAAAGGACTGCACCAAAATCCTTGAAGCACACAGCATCTTGCAGAAGCAGATCTCACAAAAACAGCCATATGAGGCACACTCAGGGCTCTTTCAGCCAAGGACCAAGTGTTTCCTACAGAGACCATGAGAAGATGCCTAGAGAAGACCAGGAACAGTGCAAACACAACACGTTTCCCATGAGCACTTTCTTCTAAGGTAGATGCAGCTTCTACACTATTTAGTAAACCTCAGTGGATCTTTCATATTTTTATCTAGCCTAAACACCAGACCACAGATTTTCAAATATTTTCAAATGTTTTCAGGTATTTTCAGAATTGAAAATCCAATTTTCAGCCTGCCTCTCACTCTAGGAAAAAAAAATTTCTTTTCAGATACTGACCTACCTGCAATGGGAAGACTATAACAATGAGAGAATGCAAAAAGCTTTTGAATTACTGGATGAAAGGGTTATAGGTGAATAAAAATCTATCCCCTCTTCTGACCCTACCAGTTGGTTATTCATGTAATATGGCTCCATATCACACTTTTTTTGCTTTATAAATTGGGTACCCTGGACATGAGCTTTCTGCAGAAGACAATGGAAATTACAGTTATGAAAAACTCTTTTTTAAAAATAACAGAAATGTTTTAGAAGAGTAGAGTAAGTCAAATGCAAGTACAATTCAGTTCCATAATTATCTCATAATTAGGTTAAAAACATCATCCATTTGAGACCAGCAGAGCACCACAATCAGAATCTCTCTAGAACAGGGAGGAAGAAAATGAATAGCAGCAGTATTTGGGAGCTGAAAAGACATAGCTGTGATATCTCTGTATTTCAGTACAAATGCCAATCTATTCTCCCAGCCAGTATTTCCAAATGATTACCTTCCTTGTGATCCTGAAGTACGCTGTTATCAGACTCATTAGCATCATTTTTAGAAGAACAATGGCTGTGTAAGTGGCGTAAGCCCGGAAGACTTCATTGTCAATTAACTGGGTGGCTTTAGCCATTTCTCCCCTTCTCACAGACGACCTTTAAAAAACATTAAAGTTAGTTAATGCTAACATCATTGCAATCCAAAATTCTGACAACAACGTTGTCTTAATAGCCTTGTTTTTTAGCATCACTGCAATGACAGCACGATATTGCTACCATGGAAAGTTTCTTTTAAAACAATTTCACCCCCTTTTCTATTTTTTTTTTTTCACAATAGCATAATATCATACCTTAAGATGATAAATTATACCATTTGGCTTCCATTATAACTGCTTATTAAACTATCAAGGTACAAACTACCAAAATATTTAATGCAATTGCAGAAACAACACTTAGTCACAGAAATCAGTACTCCTTTGAAATAACACAAGGAGTTAGACCAATTTTAGACCAATTCATTCGAACTAGCAAATTTCCCTAAGCAGCTACCGGGATAGAAGGAGTGTGTGACAATACTATGAACACTACACTGTGTGAAGAGAAAAATTAGTATTGCCTACTCTTTTTTGTGTAAAATGGCACAATTATAATTGCACTTCAGCTTTCAAACTAACCAGGATCTTCCTACCCAGCAGTAACTTGTGATCAAACCGAGTTGAACATGCACTTTTCCCCTTTGAGACCTTGTTCTTAAAAATTGCTTTTAGCATGACTCACAGGCAAAGATTAAGTTGTAGTGACAAAAAGGAGAGGACTATTTCTGCTTTTATCATGGGAGGTTTAAATTAATGAAGTCTCCTTCCAATGAGACCGTACCAAACCCACAATCCTATGGACACGGTACATTTTTTATCAACACCAGAAAGTTAAGAGGTGCTGAGGAGTGAATGCACGTGAAAAAAAAAAAAAAACACATCCCCATGCACATTCAATTTTTGCTCTGCACAGAACCAGGCTTTTGCCTCACCAAGTGCTTCAACCATGCACTTAGTGACTAGGAATCCACAGAATTAGGATGTCTTAGCTTCACTAGAGACCGAAATAAATGAATTTTTTTTGTTACAAATAACTTACTTCCTGCGATATAATTTTAACAATAGTAATAAAAATGTTAATATTCACTTGATTTCAGTTTTAACAATCTCTCATCTTGTGTTCAGCACAGTCAGCTGTTGCCGAACAAGGGGAACTTGATGAGCCAAGTGCACTATAGAAGACTTGCTCTGAAGGCACATCCTCGGTGAGGAAGTGGGCAGGATGGAGGTAAGCAGCTGTTTGCTCAGTGAAAACAAATCTAGCCTTGCCTGCACCTGTCTGCTGTGGTGATGGGGTTTTGCTCCCTCTCTTATCGTTTCTAAAGCAGTGCTTGGGTCACTGGGTCTAGCACAGGGGTCTATGGACCATGGGAAATTAATTCAGTGTAACTCTCCCTCCTCTCACATTACAGTCCAGTTCGAGATAAACAGCGACTCGGCGAAGGCTTCTCTCAGAAATGGACAGCAATTGTTTCTGCTTACTTTAACAATCTTGTTAACACGTTTTAACAGAACTGTCCTACTACTTTTAACTCTGTATCACAGCAAAAAGCACACGGTGTTTCACACAACAAAAACAAAGTAAATCCACGGCGTCAGAGCACATTTCCCCAAGCGACGCTGAAAATACACCCAAGAACGATGCAGAGGGAAACTGTTCCCCAGCACCTTTGGCGCTCCACCACATTTATCCATTTTCCCTCGCCGCACCGTGGCCTGCCCGAGCTCCCAGAATGCCCGGGGCCTGCCTTCAGTACAAAATGGAAGGGCACCGAAAAACCCGGGGTGTCAGCACCAGCAGAAATGCGAAAAAACAAACCCCAAACACGCAAACAGCACAGGGTTTTAAGGGATTTGCTCATTACGGTTACAAACAGCCTGATCTACATGGGCAATAACAATAATAGTAACAATGATATGTTATGTATGTATATGATATGACCCTCCCGCCGCCCTCGCCACGCGTGTCCCGGGGCCCCTCGTTTGTGCGTGCTTCAAATGCTCCTTCTCCAAGCGCGCTCCCGCCGCAGGCTCCGCTCCCCCAGCCGCCGCTGGTTCCCGGCCCGGCCCCGCGGGAGATGCCCCCGCCGCGCCACCGCGTCCCCGCCGCGCCGCCCCCTCACACCGGCGCTCCCGGGGACAGCGCCGCTCCCGCGCCGCCCTCCCGCACCCGCGGCCGGGATCGCTCCCGGCACCCGCCGCCACCGCGCAGCGCCCACACCTCGGCCTTGCCCGCGGCGATCCGAGCCCCCCTGCTCCCGGGCGGACACTGCGCCGCGGCCCGGCCCGGCCCCGCCTCGCCCCGCCGGCCGCGGAGGCGGGTCCCGCCCGGGCCGCCCTCACGGAGCCGCGGTGCCCCGCGGGCTCGGGGCGGTCACCCGGGAGCGGCGGGACAGGCTCGGAGCCCAGCAAACCCGGGAGAAAGAGAAGGAAAGCGTGTGAAACCGAGGGAGGAAAAGCCCTCCTGTCTCACCACCCTTGGACAGGGGGAAACCAAAGGCTGTGGCCCAGACGGGCGCTGGTAGTGACAGCCAAGTTCAGCGACTGTGCAAATTCCCAAGAGGGCTCAAAGCTTATCTGAAAGTACCTGAAGTCTCAGTATTTCGGGCCCTTCGTTGTTCTGGCGGGCCTTAACTTTTACCAAAGTGGAAAAAATTAAACACGCTTGTATTGCCAAGCCATCAGCACTGTTCCAATACAGATGCATCGTGTTTCTTCACAAAGTGAAACAGAAAATTAAGGAACTCCGCAGCTGGCCACAGACTTGTCCTACCAGTGTGCTACAATGTGATGAACAGAGGGAACCTGGCGTTCCTGAGCTTCCCAGTGCTTCTTCAGAGAGAATTATTCTAGTCCCACAGCACTCCTCATCAACAGGAGCAATGCTTGTGACTAAGCAGCTCATGATAAGCAAGACTGAAGAATATAGAGATAAATGTACTCAGATGCCCAGCAAAGGTTTCAAAACTAATCCTAAAGATGTGCACGTGGTCAGAAAGGGATACAATTTTTAAAACTGCATTCTTACAGAAAAATCTCTCCTCTTAGCTATGTATATTCAGCATTCACTGATGGTACTTCTGTGCTTTGTGTCATATCCTGTCATGTCACGTCACGTCAAATACCTGTGTAACTCTTCTTAAAGTCATAAAATGCAGAAAAACCCATTTGAGCAAGAACTGTAGTATCAGAACTGTTTTTAAATGTTAGTAGGAGTTGGGTTCAACAACCCTTGTTCTCACTAAGAACACAGCAAATACTGTTTCTGCTGAAGTCAACAAAAAACTCACAGGAGCATGGGTCCATCCCAGGGAACAGATTTATTTCAAAAAACATGGAAGCATTTCTGCAGCTCATGACTTAGTTCAAGCCAGGAATTTTATTTTCATCCTTTTTTTTTTTTACCACACATAACACATATCATAATCACATGGTGTGACTGAAATAAAACTGTAATTATCTTCTAGTACTGCCTTTTTGATTGTTTGGCATTCTAATCCTTATCTGCAGTCAGTTTTAAAAGCAGGTAAACCTATTAAGTTAACAGTTAAACTAAACACACATTATTACACTTGAGAGGAAAAGCTGGTAATTGATTTATACAAGTTCTCAGAACTACACCTGGAAACACCAGAAAGCCAGAAAAAAGGTGCTTTTCATTTGCTGTAGGTAAGATATAAAAAGAAGCATAAATGCATGTAGAAATTCTACAATTTCCACGCTTTCCTTTGAATTTTACATTCCAGTTTTTCAGATTCTGGAAATTCAGATTGATTTATGTGACTTCAAAAAAGCACTTCTGAAACTGGGAAAGCTGCTATTCTCCCAGTCTTTGAATTTTGAGGGAAACAACTTGTTAATTTTTTCCTACCTTCTTTGAATACCCCTAATTCTGAGAAAGAAGATTAGGAGGAAGGGAGAAGGACAGGAAGGGAAGAAAAAGAAGAAAGAAGGAGAAAAGAGAAAGAATTTTTTTTAAAAAAAGCAAGGTAGGGAAAAAATAGAAAAGAGAGAAAAAGACTTTAAAAAGAAAGTTAAGAAGAGCAGGAGAAGGCAACAGAAGATAAGAGAAAGGAGAAAAAGAAAAGATAAAAGAAAAAAGGGAATAAAAAATAAAAATAGAAAATATTAAACAAGGAAATTAAATCAGAAAAAATAGAGAAAACTAAAAAGGAAAGGAGAATTTTTTTAAAAATTAAAAAGCAAGACTGGAAAAAAGGGGGAAAAAAAGAAAGGTAGAAGGGAAAAAGAAAGAAGCAAGAAAAGCCAAGATTTCTTGCAGACCCTGATCTACTTAAAAGGTTCAGATCCTTAGAGCAAAGACTCTTCGAGGGCAGAGAATAAGAAGAGAGAAAAAGTGGAGCCATAGTCTGTAAAGCAGAAGTGAACTTGTGCCCAAGGTCTATTTTCTTCTCAAAGTTCAGTAGCAGCATAAAGTGCCTGTAGAACGTTTGAAAACTGCTGTGATCTAAGTGAGGCTGGATGCATAACTGTGGTGATAGTTGCTCCTGAGGGGCCCATTCCCACCGTCCTTACTCATGTGAATTGTCCCTTGGATGCTAATAGGAATACTCTTGTAAATCAGGGCTGCCATATCAGCCCAGTGCCCAGGGTTATACCGATCATGAAGGGGTTGATCTTGCAAACCTCATTCGTGTGAGCAGCTCTTTTTCATGGCAATTTTCCCATCGACTTGAAGAACTATCCATGTAGCCAGAGACAGTAGAATCAGGACACAAGTTTAGGGTCAGCATAAAAGTAGGAATAAAAGAGTTTTTCATTTAACCTCCAGCAAGGAATGGATACTCCCCAAGAAGGCCAGATAAGTGCAATCATTCTCTTTTAACTGCAGGGAGGGCAAAAGAGAGGCACTTATTGATCAGACTTGTTCTGTCCTGTCTCCTTCTCTGGCTCCATTTATTCACCATAATTAGAGTGGCAAAGAAGGCAGCAAGAGTACACTTTCACCACGCCTCAAGCTTTTGTTCAACATCCCCTTAGTAATATAAATTAGGCGTTCCTTCAAGTAAAATTGGCAAATTATGCCTGCTTCATGAAATAAACCAGTGCTTTACAGAGTAAAACAAATCATGAACACTAAGATTCAATCCATATTTTAAGTTAAAATCTGAAATGCTGTTTAAATACCACAAGAAAAGTGTTACAAAAATGTTTAGTATGACGGACCAGAGTCATTTTTTGTACTGCTCAATTAAAACCTGCAGCTTCTGGTTCGGAAGCACTTTCACTGTATCAAATGTTGACACCTATGTAATTTCGCTGTGATTCACACACTTCTTCATAAGATCTCAAGCTGCTGTTGGTTTCTCTAGGGAACTGCTTCAAAAACAGCAAGAAAGGATCGTTGTTCCATTGGGAATGCTTCCTGCTGGGTATAGCTCAGTGAAGGGTTCTCTGGCATAAGTTGCCTTTCAGTTGAGCTTCTAACACCGAAAGAGCAGTGTCCATCCATCTGTCTCTTTTATCCGTGCCACTGTTTAGAGGACAGCAGTTCCCAGTATTGGAATTTGCCATTTTTACAGAATTCCAGATGCTTATTTGTGAGACAGAAACAATAGGAAACAATTGAAGTGACCAGTCACAGTGGGTGGTGACCAACAAGCAGGGAGAGAAAAGGGTACAAACTCTAGAAAGCACAGGAGTGGTGATATCTGCTGGTTATCTGCCCAGTTATACTTCATTTATACATTATGCAGAGACCCCACAAAGCCCATTTACTGGTCATTATCAAGCTATCATCTAAAGCTGCTACAGTCTTCCAGATCAAAAGTCAGGTGCAGAGCAATCATAAAACCCCAACACAAGTAAATGATCTGTAATCTGTGCCCTGCCAGCTTGGTGTCCCACTTGAGGAACAACTCAGAAAGGGGTTGGTGGGCATATAGGAAAACCTTTTTAGTAGGTCTATAAATGGACCTTTATTTTGCCTTGATTCCTCTTTCGCTGCACAAGAATACTGCAACATCTTGCAGTCTTGCTTCTGAAAATAGGTCTGCAGCACAGAACCACCTTTGCAGCTGGCAGTAATGCATGTGTGGCGAGGTGTTTAAAGCCCTGTGCTGGACTGAAGGGGAAAGCTTCACTCAGCTTTTGTCATGCTATTTGAGCTGTACAGTTGCTTTTATTAGGAAAGCAAGATATTATTATTATTAAAGGACATGGGAGAGTGGATATGTGCCCACAAAGCAGAGTTTTCAGCCACCATAGTAACTTTCTTTTAAACTAATCCAATGAGAGGGTTATTTGTTAAACATTATTACATACAGCTCACAGAACAAAATCTGATCCTTTAAAATAACACTGAAGTAGCAGAAGGAGAAAGTATTCACTATAAAAGCAGAATGCTTTTCAAATTTCACTTCACAGATTGGACTGACAAGAGTGTAGAGAGCAAAATGATTTTTAAGACATCGAGGTTTTGATCATTTATGTAAGAGTCCAGTGGGTTTTACTTGTTATTGTACTACTTCTCTGCTCCAGAGACACAAGGAAATTACAAAGCTGGAGACCAGACTGGAAGATTTCTTGCCACAGTGACACTCCAACTGCACACAGAAGGCTTGAGTGAGCTACTGAGATGAAAAAAAGTATCTAGCAAGAAGTTGCCAACTTATCTCTGCAGGCAAGATATTTCTTTAAGTAAACAAGCAAAAGCTTTACAGTTATTGGAAATACCTGTAAACAGACAGACCCTATATGTCTGTAGATAAATTGGTAAAGTGATAAAGTTGATTTTTGAAACTCTCCCAGATCATGCATTGTACTACTTGTATAGATATAAGTATTTATGTAAGGCAGTGAAAGAGTTTGGCCCTGTGGATTGAAGCAAGCTCGTTTTCTCATGAGGGTTCTATGCTACGCTTGGATGGCCTGAACCTTTGGTGTCTGTTAACCTTGACTGGATTCATATCACAGTTGAATATCAGTAGGCTAAATGGTCCTAGTGCACATTATTAGTCATCTAAAATTGGAGTTTCTTAACACTTTATGTGCGTGTATATATATATCACTGATGGGATGTGAACCGTGTTTAGCTAATAGAGCAGCTCCTGCCTGGCATTTTGGTGATGATTGTGAGAGCTGAAAGCAGGGAAGAAGAGGGGTACTAATGCCCAGGTGGTTATTCTTGAGGAGTAAACATCTGAAAGAATTAAATGTTCAGTGTAAGCAAAATACTGATCAGTAGTAATCACTCATCCTTCCAACAGGCAGGTATCACTATCTGGTGGGCTGTGCATGGGATTCAGTGGACATTTTACATCAGAGGATGTGGGGAGAAGAAAGAGGGCCCCCAGATTTGGGGTGTCTGTTTTCATCCTGCAGGAAAGGAAGACAGGAGATTTCTGCCTTCAACCACTCAGCTGTGTCCAACTCACAGATTGAAAGGAGTTGTGTAATGAACACAAAGTGAGTAGATTTTGCTAAGTTAGAAAAGAGTGCCTGGAGAGTGCTTGTCTGGGACTTACCTCTGTGTGTGAATTGTTCCTATGTAAGGGCTAAGAGGCAGGCTGTGTAGTCAGTGTGAGGCAAACATCACTGTTTTAAAAAATCAATTAACTGCAATTATAGGGCTAGTCCTACAGTACCTTTGCAGTATGCAGAGCTTCCCCAGGTAGCACAGCTATTTTTATTAGCAATCTCCCCTCCTCCAGCTCTCTATACAGAGCCAAGTTTAGAGTCAGCAAAATTACTTGGAACCAGCACATTTTATCCCCAACAGCCCAACAATTAAACTGTATTACCATACATTAGGCTTTAAAGGGGTTCCTTTAGTGCAGAGTATAAAAGGCTGTAAGGAGAGACAGAGAGGCAAAGAAGACAAACATTTCATGTGTAACAGGTTAAAGTCCTCCTCTATGTCTGTCCATTGACTTCAGCTGGCCGGGGATGAATACAGACAATTCAATATTTAACAATCAGCAGCTTTGCTTAGTCGGCAAGAAAAGAAACAATTTAAGGTCCAGAGCCGTCCCCGTGCTTTTTCTGCCTTCCTGAATCTCCACTCAGTTGCAGTAGCTCTCTCCTAACAGAAATGACACTCCACAGGGTAGTCTCTTGGATATTTTCTGCTGTGGTGCAAGATTACTCCTCGTGGTTTTATGGGGCAGCAGTAGACTTTAATAGTCACCCGAGACAATTATTCAGATACTGTATTGTGCAATAAGATTGCTTTTGAACAGCTGCAGAAATACTTAGCAGAAACACACTCCCTAAAGGCCTGGGATGGGAAATAAAAACAAACAAGCCACAGGAGCAAGACAAAAGTCTGCATCTTACTCCATCTTTTAGCTTGTAGAAAAAAGGAGTTGTGTAATTGGTTTAGAAGTTAATTGGGACAGGGACCATTTTTCATTTAGTGGTCCATATAATGCCCAGTAATAATAGGCTACAAATACATACACAGTCACTACTCAAACACAAATCCTCTTGGGCAGTGTTGTGACCCAGTGTACAGTTCTTTGCCAGGCAATTCTCATTAAAAAGATAAAAAGGTGATAAGATGTAATTATTCTCTCCAGTAGAGATGATCTGCTTTGGTGCAATCCTGTTTACAAAGAACATCACAAAATCATACATTCCTCTGGTAAATATGGGCAATTTTCTTTCTCAAAGATTCAGCCTTGCCATTCTGATGAATACCATGCCTTAACAAAAATACCATTTATATCTTTTTCCCCTCCAAGCCACTATAATCAGTCTTTCTCTGTTACGCTCTGCTGAAACTAATTTCCTTGCCATTGCAATTCTAACTAGTCCTGGTGAAAATCTTTTGGCTGATATAACATATTGTGGCTTAGCTTGATGATCTCAGTTGTTTTAAGTCTCAAAATACAAAGGGATTTTCAGCAGCACTGTCAATTTTGCTTGAATAAAGAGTGCTCATAAACACGTAACATTTTATGGAATCTCTTAATAGGTATCTGGACATCAAATCCTGGCTCCAGCTCAGGACTTAAGAGGATCTGCCAGTACAGCAGGGGAAGAGAAGTACGCTTGCTTAGTTTCAACTCTCAGAGTCTCCCTCTTTCTTTTTAATTCAGCTGGGCAGTTGGTGGGGGCTCAATGGGCTCTGCTAACCCACTCCTCTGCTGTATCATAACTGCTTTTCTCTTAAGACACACTTTGAATATATCCTCACCATTTTGTCCCAGGATGGCCATGCAGGCAAAGTCAAGCTGGGACAATGTTTTGTACAAAATACAGTGCGTGATATGTTGGGAATTTAGCAGCTGAAAGACTGCTTGTTCACTTTTTACTCGTGTGAGCTTCATTGAAGTTGCTCTTGATTTATAGCTGGATCAGCAGAATCAGAATCAGACCCTTGCTGCTCATTTCTGTGGGAGCAGGACTGGGCCTCATGTGCTCTTGTGCTCATTATATATCTCAGTACCGAGTCTCTCAGCTTTGATTCATAGAGTTGTCTCTAATTTGGTACATGCAGCCTTCCAGACTAGATCACATAGCAGCAGGATAACAATCCTCAGGAGAGCATTTCAGTTTGAGAAATTCATGAAGAGGGTGACTTTGCTGCTTACCTTCAATGACACTTGTGGAATAGGAAAGAGAAGAGTGAATGAAATGGAATTGCCAGCCTGTTTCAAAATGTATGCTCTATTATACAGCAGATGACAAATAGCGTCCTCAATAACATAATTCTGGGAGCTGTGCAAGTTTTTGTGGGGTTGTTGTTTTTTCTTCACTATAATCTGTCTTTTCACATTTAGGCCAGGTTTTTCTTACCTGTCTGCATGGCACACAGGAGCTCTGAAATACTTCCTTGTGCCCTTCTGCAGGGAAGGCATCCACAGGCCTTGCCTGGGGTGAAAGCAAGCAGGAGGAACAGAGCCTCTTTCTACCATGCAGAAGGGAAAGACCTTGAATTCACCTCTTTTCTATTCCCAGCACTATGACAAGGAGTGCTGAATTCAAGAGTGGGCGAGAAGTCATCGCAATGTGAGGTGTTACAGATCTGGGGCAGGTCACTTCCTCATGGAGCAAAACAATGCTTTTCTGAGCCGTGAAAAGTCATGTCTGTGCCTCCTTACGTGGGAGGGATGGCAAAGCAGTAACCTTGCCTTCTTCCAGCAGGAATGAGCCACTTTCCTACTGGAGAAGGCATTTTACTACATATTTGGGTGTACTGAAGCTGAGGGGAAAATGTGTCTTTGACAGTAGCTCTAGTGAATCATCAATATATACATATGTATAGAATGAGTGTAGGAGCTGTGCAGCAAGAGAGAATGAGAAAGGGTTCCTAAAAGAAAAGTGAGCATCTTCCCACTTTAAGAACAGCAGGATTTTTCTCCTTTTTGTGGAAGGTTGGCTTCCCACCCTGGCAGCTGCACCAAGACCATTTGGAACTGATCTCTTGATGCTTTTCACCCTATCCTAATTTCCACACAAGTGCCTATTTGCAAAAGGCAATGTTGGCCTCCAATGGTAGCATTAACTGCCTTTGTACAAGAAAAATTACTTCCTTGTGAAGCGGAGTAAAGGATTTTCATGGGATTACAGGTTGAAGCAAGTTGAAGAAATGTGCTTGACTGTATCCTAAGAAAAGATCAAAGCAAAGATCCCTGACATGCCACCTCCTCCCAGTCCATGTCATACTGCCCTGGCAAAACTCTCCCAGAGTATGCAGATTGTGATCTGGACTCCTACCTCAACAATCACCTGAATGATCTAGAAGAAGAGGTGAGAGAAGCCTTTTGAAGAGGAAGCTTCAGATGGAGGATGGAAGTCAAGTTCTGTCTTTTCCTTGAGTGGAGCTGACTGCTCCTCCTGGGCAAGACTGCAGGATTTGTCCCTTAACTTCATAATGTACTTAGTTAACTTTTCACAGAGTTAAGTCATTAACCTTGGTTTGGACGTGTAGGATTTGTCCATCCTTTTATCATTTTCTTCCAGCTGTTAACATGGCACTGCGTGATACACTCAGACGCTTCATTGCCTTCCCAGTTCAGAGCAGCCAAAGCAAAGAGCTGCTCAGGAGCATAAGGAAACCTCTTTAGCTGCCCTGCATAACCTTCTAAGCCAAGGGCAAATTCTAGCCCACATTCTTAGATTTTATATGTGTTCACCAGTACATTTCATTCTCATTTTCTTTAAAACTTTCATGAAGTTGCTTCAGTCATTCAATTCTGAAATTTCAGGTGCACCATCTCATTTTTAGCCTCTGAAAAGCCTCTCTGAAATTATGCCCCCTCTACTTTTGAAACCACTCTTATCACTCATTCTTGTCACTCAGTATTCCCTCTACTCTTCCCTTGACAAGGCAGATAAATTGATATACAATGCTACATAAGGGAGGTCAAGGGCACATTAGAGTGGCCTGATTTGCCTGAATGCAGTCTTTCTGCTACTGGCCTTCCACAAAAGGTGCTGTTAAACTCTGTGGACATTCCATTAATTCTGTGAGGAGCAGTGCAAGTTTCCTTCCTTCACTAAATTTTATTCAATAAACAAGCCACCTACAAAGTTGCATCATCTTCTACAATATGTTCAGAAACACCTAAAGTATAGCTATTTCTTAATGAGCTATACTGACTTGAATTCAAGTTTTTTGACTACTCTTCTTGCAGAAATAAATGTAGTTGATTTGTTTCTTCCACTGCAATAGACCCAATCCAAGTCCTATCGAGACCAACAGATTTTTTTTCCTAATTTTTGGGATATGGCTTACACTCAGCTTAAGTGGCACACAAGGATTTCACTCATTTTCATGCTTCTGAAAAGTAACCCCAGTCACAAGTAGTGGCACCTCCTTTAAAGCTGAATTTTCCTGTTGATAAAGAAGATTCTGAGTGGATGTTTAATGAGTAGGGCCTATCTGCAGCTCACCTCTCACAAGTACAGAAAGCAACAGCAATGGCATCTATTTTCTGAGAACTTTACAACAACTGGAGATAACTTATCAGAATAAACACTGATGGGCCAAAGTTTCCACCTAGTCAGTCCATGCCAGCCAGTAAATTTGGCACCTCTGATAAAGCAGTGAACTTAATTTTTCACTTCTGTACTTTCATGCAACAGTTTTAATGAAGAATAGTGGGTGACTCCCTGTGCAAATTGCTTAGGGTATCAAAGTTCTTTGTGTAGCACTGGAAGAAAGGAAAATTGTATTGTATTGTATTGTGTTGTGTTGTATTGTAATGTCTTTCTACAGAATGAATGGTTAAACCAGAATTTCTACATTTCTTCAGAATGGGGGTTAAAATGTACTAGCCAGAGGTTTTCTTAATGTTTTGTCAGTTTGATTTACATATTGGGAATGTTGGAGGTTTAAGGCAGGTTGTAAACAAGTTTAATTTCTCTACTTTTTTGGTGGTGTCAATGCTCTAAGTGTAGCATGCTTTATTAAAATTAGTATGAGTACTGTTGCTTGATGTTTTAACCGGAGCAATACAGGTTCCAGTTTAGCTACATGCTTCAAACGCATAAAATAAAAGTCAGACCTGTCACAACACCTAAAAATGGATATATATGCTTAACTGTGCAATTGCATTAATGTCAGTAATGTGTATATTGCACAAAAATTTAGACATGACCGTAACTCACTGCAACGTTCAGGCTTATTGGAGCAGGAATCATTTTTAAATTTTATTTTTTCTACTTGTTTAACAAACAATAAGAGATGGTGACGGGAAGATTCAAAAGTTGTACCTCTGAGGCCTGATAATGTATTGCACATCCTAGTGATGATTCCTGTTACATTTCTGTGAATACTTAAAAGAAATTGCGGAGGGATTTGGATAGAAGGACTTGAGGTATTTATGGAAGCTCCCTGTGTTGGTCTTACGGGGCCTGAGCAAGGTGAACTTTTCCCACAGCGCTTAACTTCTTCCTTGTAACCTGCAGGTGTTGTCTTATGCAACTCAGCTTTGCTGATGCTTGTGATCATGTTGCAAGTTCTTTGATACTCGATGTTTTTCCTGAAATCCAAATCCTTCAGGCAGGCGAATCTCTGAGAATTTCTCTTGGTAATCCTTTGTGCTAGTAGGGGAGGAGGGAGTTAAAAAATGTGGCTGAGTATAGCCCTAAAGGTCAAACAACAACACACATAACACTGGGAAACATAACCCTCATTCAAAAAGGGAAAATCTATTATAAATATTTTCACTTACAGACTTTGCCTTTTCTAGACCTGATTTTTTTTTATGCATTTGTTTACTTCCTGAATCAGTTCCTTTGGTTTCAGCTTGGGTCAGAGGTTTGGCAACTGTTTCCCCATATTTTTATTTTAATTAGACTATCCCTGATTTTTATATTGTCTATTAAAACAGTATTAAAAACCTGCAAAGTCTGCAAGGCCTACTTTTCTGGTCAGTACAGAGTGCCCTCACATCACATTGCTCTTAATGGAAATTAATTGTATCATGCCTATAGACCTTGGAGCAGTTTTGCAGATATTAGATTCTTAGACATCTGTGGTGTTTTATTATTGATTAAAGAATGAGAGGAAATCTCATGGTTTAAGACCTTGTACTGGGATTTATGAATTACTCCTTTTCCTGTGTGACCCTTGGACGGTCATTGAATCTGTCTTTCAGTTTCCCATCCGTGAAGCAGGGAATAATGATGATTTTCTGCTGCTGCTCTTTGTCCATCATGCCTACTTAAGTAGTGCACTCTTTGGAACAGGACTTGCTGCTGGGCAGTGCAGAGAAATTTCATTCTGAGTTAGGATCTGCAGCTGTAATACAAATAATTAATATCAGCATTAAACAGTCAAAGGTATTACATCCAAGATGCATTTGGCCTAAGGCCCACATAGTTCTTAAAATGATGGATTTTTAATTGATTATTTGGAATGAGGCCTTTTCTCAGACTAGCTAAATCGCTTAAGACCCACGCACACCAGCTATATTTAGAGGCGAGGAGGTGGCAGAGTAATTCTTAAAGTGCTCTGTTTCTAATAACCCAGGTGAGTGACAGTCTGTGAGTGCTGCCTCTTTTAAAGCAAACATGACTCACAGCCCCCAGGCTGCAAGCATGTGCAGGTTAGAAATTGTATTGAACTGTCCACATTCAAGAAGCAAGGAAATACAGCCAAATTCATAAACATTTAATTTAATAATTTCAGGTTCGTACAACAGGGTAGTCACACTAATGGCTTAGCATCTCCAACAGCAAAATGCAAAAAGACTGCGTAAAATTGGGGCCAGGTTAAGGTGAGTCTGGAGTAAACAAGGCAATATCTTCATCCCACAGCACATGTTGATACTTTCAGAAAGTATTCTGCAGAAATTACATCGTTATAAGAATATCTCCAGAGTCCAAATCAAAGGCAAAATGGGAATGGCCTTCTTGATGCACTAATGTTTAATTCTTGTTGAAATGGACATATGCACACACAATTGGCTGCTTCCCGGGCGTTTCTTGCCCCAAGCAATTACCAGCACCCATGAATGGTCTCTCTGTCCCACGTGGTGAAATGAAACTCTGCCATTAGAAACTGCCAGGAGGGTGCACAGGAGGAGTGAGCACCACCCCATGCCTTCTCACATCTCTGACCAAAGCTAAAATAAGCAGCAAAACAGGGCAAAATTGGTTTCCCAGTGGGAGAAGAGTATTCTGGCTTCTTGAAAGATGCTTTATGTCCCTTGTGCTCCTGGGGACAATGGACCCAGTTGATTGTTATTTTGTGCCCTAAGCTTGTCACTTACCTTGGAACCCAGCCACTGTTCCTTTTTCTGTGAGATTACCCAAGACAAGCTCTTCTCTGGGAAGCTGAGTATTGCCAGGAACTCTCACTGACGCAACAACTTTCTTTCATCACAAGCTGCAAAATTAAAAGCACACTTTGGTTTTAAATGCAATAACAACGCTCACCCAGGCTCTGGAATAGCTGCATCTTTGTTCCATTCTCATTAAAGAAGTTAATGGCTACATGAAAAATTAAGCTAGTTCTAACTACTTTTCTCCTAAAGGTAGTTTCACTAGAAATCAAACATGGTCCTTCTTCCCTCAACCATTGCCTCTTTTTTAACAGTTCCCATGTTCCATTCCCAAATATTTGCATCCAGTAAGCATGAAGACAGGTGGAATACACAATGCAGAGGTTTTGGTTCTGAGTTTCCACACGTCTTTGCTTCCTTTAGAGCAAACACAATATTGACTTTCTAGCTGCCTCCCAGTTCTGTTTCTGGGCATTGAACCCAGTGACAGGTGAGAGCAAGGCACGATATCTGCTTAACAGCCAGTGCACATCCGGCTCTGCTATGGCTAAGGACAATTCCCATGTCAGAAAATCAGGTAATCATTACTCAGTGGTTTTGCACCAGACTAGGAATATCTGCATTTTACAACATCTCCTTCATGTGGACCTGAGGGAACCTGACAGGTCTGAAGAATGAAGACCCAGTACCATGTAGCAAGAATCTGGTAATGAAAGAAGTTCAGTGTCCTCCCACCTACCCACAAACACACCTTCAACTCTGACCCACTTTGCTGGGTGGTGTCTCATGTACTCCTTTGCCTTTTTAAGATTTGTTTGTGTAAACTTAATAATAACTTTCATCATTGTAAAGAGGCTGCCAAGTTCTGAAGCTACCAGGGTGTACTAGATATAAGGTTCATCTGGTTCCTGGGGGTGTTGTACAAGCTGAGATCAGCCTAATAAAGTACGGGAAGACTGAGAAGCAGTAACAACTGCAATGTGTAGTGCTTTGTGTAACATCTCTTAACTGGAAGTATTTCATGCAAGTTATTGCCAAAGATTCAGATTTTGTTCTACTTTCAGAAGTTCCTTTATTTCCACAACACTACAGTTAACTATTTAGTTGGGGGCAACCAAATTAACTACTCTTTGTCAGCTTAAGCTGCTCAGTTTAAAATAGTTGCTAAATATCTGAAGCATAAAATTTAATAGCTTTCCTAACATTTGTTCCTCAAAATTAATAATTCTATAGATAATTTTCATTGTCTGCATAAATATCCAGTCCCTTTTTGCACCTTGTCAAGTTCTTGGCTTCCAAGAGAAATTAATGTCAAAGTCCAATTATAAGCTGAGTAAAAAAGTATTGTTTTCTCAGGCTTGGACTTTATTCTTCCTAATGGCATTGAGCTGAATTTGTCTTCTGATTCTGTGTTATGAGACAGTGAGAAAATAAGCTCCCTATATCTTTGTTACTGATACACACTTTCAGGATTATCCGTTTTAGAAAGGACAGTCTTATTATCCTTATTTAACTAAGAGACAACAGTTTCAGGGATAGATGGAGTGATTAGCAGTTGAATCATAACTTATGTTTCAGGCTAATATTCTCAGTTCTTTCCTTCCTTAATATTTGCTTCTATCACAACCAACTTCCAAGAAAGGCTTTCCATCTGCTTCCTGTGCCCCCTCCCCCACTTTACCTTTTAGAGTTAACCCTTTCTCTTCCAAGCACACTGCTTCCAAAGTCCAGTGGAAACAGTGGAAGGTCCCTATTGATTGCAAAATGCCTGTAACCAGGTCATGGGGAAGCGATGTGTTAAAGGGATAGTTTTCTTGATTTTTTTCTCTTCTGACTCAGCCTGGGAAGATTTGGCACCATTTCCAGACTGCTTCAGTCTCTCTGAGAGAGGATTAGGATTTAGTTTTATTGGTTTATGTAGAAAAATTATAATACATAAGCTGACCTTTCCTCCTAAACCCAGGATTCTTTCGGTGTGTGTTTATTCCCTTTAAGTTTCTACTTAATGGGTTGTTGCCCTGAGTTGTAGATTCTGTTTATTACACGATCTAACTTGTTTCATTTGTCTGCCTCCATGATACAGGACTTCAATGTTGAAATCATATCCCCTATAAACCATTAGTCTAATCAGTCCAGCTCTTGAGGAAGCTGATAAATCAACAGTAATCTGAAGGTCAGGTTCCCTTCAAGGACCCTGTGTCAAAGGGCTTTGGCGTTCATGTCGTTCTGTGTAATGAGCTCTGCCCTGGAAGGACAGAGAAAATACACCTTGATAGCTGATGAAGGTTTGAGATTCTTTCTCCTGAGCAGGATTATGATTTTCCTGCATTTCAGTAAAATACTTACAATGTAATTTAGTCAGTGTGTTGGTGGTGGTTAGATGTGGATGCTTGACCACTAAAAACTGAACTGGCAAGCTACATGCTCCTTTCTGCTTAAAGTCACTTAAGAGAAGAGGAAGTGATTATCTAGAGTGAGCTGTCAACCTTTATGCCAGCTTTCCTCCTGATATGATTTATAAAACAGCTAAGATAACCTCTGGGGGGGAGCTTTGCAATGGAAATAGCAAGTGATTTTTATTCTAATGAACATAACACTGTCACAAGTTTAAAGTTCAAATCTGAGGTACGAAGGTTTGGGGGAAAAAAAGAGCCCGTAAAATATGAATGTGACAGCATATGTGTTCCTTTCCTGCACAGTGTATGAAACATGAGAAATAGGCAAATTTTACTTTTCTAATGAGGTTTAAAATATTTTCCACTCTTTATCAGGCAGAAGGTGCTCAATACCAGTTTTTTTTTGGTGGCTGGATTTTTTTTCCTTCACAAACTCCCCGATTAAGATGAGGCATTTTTCTCAAAGCAAGTTGTGCTGTGCCCTTTGGTTCTTCAGCACTGCAAAATGTCCTGTCACAATTGGCACTCAGTAAATAACCCTTGGCCAACTGTGGCCAACAGGCAGAAAGCTGAATGCACTACAGGAATTTAAACTGCTGGAGGAGGCTTGTCCTGACCAGCATTTAAAAACACCAAATGACGATTTATTGCAGAACTTATTTCTTCTTATTCTGTTAAAAGGAGAAAAATAATAATAATAAAAAAAAATAAAGCATCAATTTGACAGCTTTCACTGATATCTAGCTTACTTCAGAACTTCTTTAAAAATACAATCAAACTCTTTTCTAGTAACTGTTACATGCAAAACAAAACCAGCAATAACTAATTAGAAAGTTTATACATCAATGGCAGGTTAACCTGCCCCTGAACTTACCCAGCATATTTCTTATGATGAGAGTTGTATGAATGCAATTTAGGCAGTGAACCATAATGTCTGCAGGCTTGCTGAGGCTGATAGCTTTTCACTTTCTAGTCAGTACCTTTCTGTCTCAAGGCTAGAGTTGCACTACATCCTTGCTATCTGCTGAAGTAGAAAGAATCGGCTGAATAAAAATGGAAAGTGAACTAAAACTTTAACAAAGCTCTAAAACCACTTAAATTCTGTTTATTAGCCTTACTTCCTGAAGACATATCTCACCTTCAAACCTTGTATTAGTAGGAAGCTCCCTTGTTGTACCAGTGGGGCACACTGGAAATGAGGTGGTGGTGCTCCATGGGATTCAAAACTTCCATGTTGGTCTTTTCCTCCGTGGCCCAGCCATCCCCAGCCAGGTGGGGAAGGGGACAGCAGGCACGTGGCAAACGCCTGCTGAGTGGAAATTTTCAGTGGGACATCAGTGGAATGATTATGACCTGGAAGAAGCAATATTGAATGCATCAGTAATCAAAACAAATTCCTTCTGCTGATTTGGTAAAGCTGGTATGAGTTGTACAGGAATGTTCGCAGCCAGCAGGAATAGGTGCCACTGCCATGCACTTGCTTGCTCTGGAGTCCTGCCATGCTGAACTTCTATAACTAGCAGCAATGATCCCCTCATTTCTCTTTCTGAGTGCAAGCTGTGCACTAAAAAAGGTACTGAATAGCTTGAAGACACAAGGAGTTAAAAAAAGAGGAAGTATAGCTGTGCTTTCCAATGTGTCACATGATTTCAGCTCACTTTTCTGATGTGAAAAACAGAACATAGTCTAAACTGCTTTCAAAATAACGAAAACATGCTTGGGCAGTATTTTCTTAAGTTTTGTCTGTTTAAGTAACTAACTGGTGGGACAGATGGTAGATAAAAGAAAAATGAATCTCCAGGAAACCCCAAAATCCCCTTTGAATTTTTGAAAAAGAAGGAAAAAACAAGGAAAATTAAGAGATCTTTTCATACACCAGCTGTTCCCAAATGATAGACACTACCACACCATTGGGAAGTTTGTATTTACTTTGGGAACCTGACTGCATGAGGGACCTACCTGACACTCAGGGACAAGTAATCTGTCTCTCTGTGGCAAAAAAATGCACATTGGGTGGGGACAATGCAGCTCAATTTTTTTCCCCTCATTAATGTCTCCTGAGATACGGTCAGCACGGATTTGGGCTAGGGAATACAAAAGCTCAGTATAACAGCTTGTTAAGAAAATCAGGAAATCACTGGGAGTTACTTCTTTCTTTTTCAGCAAATTTCGAATTTCCACAGGGGGAATAAAATCAGTAATTCCTGATACATCCAAAGCTTAGTATCACAAAAACTTTGAAGGTAATAAAAATAAGCAGCCTCTCTATTTTTCCATTAGCAGGTGTCTGAAGCTTTGCTGAGACTCCTACAGGCACAGAGAGATGCTATACGCAGTGTTTTGCCACCGTCACGGGGTGATTTATCTATGGAGTATAATTTTTTATGCAGCTGTTATACCTCGAGTGGTAAATAAGGCTTTGTCTGTGCTCCAAAATTGTGCCACTTTAAATATACCGCTGTAATTAAAGTGCTACAACCCATTGGCTGTTGTTACAGCCCTGTAAAACACCATTCTGTCATGTACTTGTCCCTGTATAGCAAGGGGAGCAGGGTGATTTTGTACTGTAATGCACACTGAAGCTTTTTATTGATGTTACAGTTACATCTAAAAGAAAAAAAAAAGGCAACAAAAATGTTATGCTGGGAGAGGTCTTGAGTGTAGATAAAGCCTAGATCAGAAAGATTGTGGGCAGCTTCAGGTATAAACTACATTTTCCTGTGGCCGGGGATAATGGTAGCACATTATAGTCCGTGTTAAATATCATTAACAATGACAAGAGTGTGGCAAAAACATTTCACCAAGACAGGAAAAATACAAGGTTTGTGGCAGTAGCATCAGCAGCCTTATCACTGAGCACAGAAGGATTTCTTAGCATCCAGCTATTGCAGAATTAAGACCATTTTGTTTTCTATTAGAAGTCACATTGTCAGCATGAAGTCACTCCTGAGAACGGAAGTTTGGGCCATGGTTAAAAATTTCCAAATATCTTGCAGCACTTGGAGTATAGTATTTGTTTTCTGATTTCAAATAAGCAGTGAAAAACTGTTCTTGCAAAGGGTTTCCGATAAGGACTACAGCTGGGTAAATCTTATTTTAATGTCTGATTTCAAAAAATCAGATTCACTTAAGTTAATTGCCTCTTTGCAAGCCAGAGCAATTTAGAGAATATCTGCCTGGAAAATTTCTGTGGGTTCTGTGGGTTATTCTCCCAGCAAGACAAATATCAGCATAATGTTCAGTATCGTGACAGAAAGGCTTTACATGCTGTGCCCCACATGTAAAGCCCATGGTCTGATTGTCACACTGTTGAATATTTTGAAAAGGCTGCTTTTTTTTTCCTCTCCAGTGTAAAATTCTGTAGTGGCTTTGATTAATCCTTATGTAAGTAGAGTCATTATTTAGGATCTTAGTTTTTTCCTCTGATCTTCTTTAGGATTCTTCATTTCTATATTTGGCCCTGCTATTAATTTGCAAGGGAGCCAGAGTTTCTCTGTGCCATAACTGACCCGTCTCTAGTGTGGCAAATAACATTCCTTGCCTATCTGACAGAAACGTGCCAGACTTAATTAGCAACAGACAATGTTTTCAGAAGTGACTGGTTAGAGACATCCTGTGAAAACTGACGCTCTTCAAGACTATCAGGTTGAGCCTCTGGATACACATTCACAGTGAAAATTCACAAATAACTTGAAAAACAGTTGGTGCACTGATAAGATGCATTTTAAACACATTACTGCATATCACAGCAAATATATTAATGGTTACTTTCATGCACATATTTTGAAACCTAATTCTTTCCCTTATTCAATGCCAAAGACTTGAAATTCTACCTACTCTGGTAGAATTTTTCCATTTTGTCTAGCAGAGAAGGGCAAACGCTGTCCATCCCACCTGCAAAATCCAGACGTGAAACACTACGGACCACGAGTAAGAAAGAATTTTAAAACTTCAAATTCAAGCTTAGATCTACTCAGGATTTTAGAGCTCCATCAGGATTTTACAACTCCATGGAAGCGTGCTTGTGTGACTGCCAAAATCCTTCACTGTGAAAAATACCTATTGTGATTTCTTCACCAAACTGGAAGCAGCAGCCACTTGCACAGCACACACAGGTGCTATACAGCTGTTTCATGATGGATCTCTTGCTTGCTGACCTGATTTCCACTGGTGTTAACTCAACAGAGCACTGTAAACTTCTCTGGATGATTAGAAAACATTCCTCTGAAGTATGTGAACAAACATGAGCTACGAGCACTGTGCTGGAGATTATCTTATAAACGTGACATCTCTGCAGTGGGACGATATAACTCTGCTGTTTTTTTCTTCTGTCAGCTCCCTGGATTTTAACAGTTAGTTGCAATCATATTAAACATCTCCCTACCATTTTTTGTAGCAGGAAGCATGATTCTCTTCTCTTGGAAGGAGCCAGACCAATTTGTGTGCTCTATCATCCATAAGTAAATGTAAGAACTGATCTGAATGCAGTGTTTATTTTCAGGTAGTGTACTGTGGTAATCTGAGAGACATAAACTCATTGCAACTCTTCCATGGAACGGGAACTTGAATTTATGAAAAGACACTGAAACCAAAGGTGTCTCCCTCATCCCTTGAAACACTTGCCAAACTTTTTTTCTGTCACAGCTTGAGGTCTTCCCTCTGAAACTGATGCCCACTGTTACACGTGGAGAAAGGCAAACATTCTGGTGACATGGCTGTATCACTGTTAAACACTGCAGCCCGGGTGGTCTCCTTGCGCATCACTTGGCACATGGGCTTCTCCTTCACCATTCCAGCTCAGCCAGGGGAGCTGGGTGAGGAAATTAGCGTGTCCTTGTGTTTTTCTTTTCCTGTCAGATCCTAGTGTGATAGCCAAAACCTGGTTTGCATTCCTCCACCTTCATCTCATCTGCCACATATATAATTACTCGATGTTCGTCTCGCTAAGAGATCTCATATCTAAGATCTTCAAAACGTCTGTCAAGGAGAAAGCAATAGGGAGAAAGCTGAGAAACTCAGATGTGGGTTTAGGTCAATGTGCATTATGAATGTGACAGAACTACTGATGTACAAACACGTACGTATCTAACTGTAAAATGTGAGCACCTAATACCAAATTTATTTCACTATTATTCCCTTTCTGTCTTTCTTTTTGAGTTCAGGCTTTCTTCCTGCAACAGTATCAATTATTTTTCAATAGTGTCTTGCATCCCATTCTTTCTCATGTCTTTTTCAGTACCACCCTTTTCTCTGCTAAATCATCAAAGATATTTTTGTTCTTTTATTGTGGCAGAGTCTGTAAACGCGACCTTAGAAAGAGAATTTCTAAGTGCGAGCATTTGTGATGCATTTGCACTAAAAGCTTTGAATTGCTATCTTTGATAAAGCTATTTGGTCTGATTATATTGTTTTGGAATCGCACATTCAGGTGCACCTCTCTAAAAAAAATGAATTTTTCAAAATGTACTATATTGCATGTCTCAAAATGGAGGAGGATTATTTTTAAACTCAGAGTATTCCATGTAAGCAATTGTATTTCTATCCTGAAATTCACACACCAGCACTTAAACTGAAATTTAAAGTTCAGTGTTTAAAAAACAATAACTCCTAATCTTAAAGTTGTACCAAATATAAATAAATTTAATAATAATTATTCTAGGGTTTTTTCTCTTAAATTGCTTCCATACTTTCAAAACTGCCTGGGCAGATGTTGCAGACATCTCTTGTATTGAGCATGACAAATATTCTATGTGAGCACTGAATAGCAGATGCAAGAGCCACTGATGGCTGAAGTGTGATTTTTAAGTGGAAATTGAAAACAGCATTTCCAAATACAAATTCAGATCTCACAGACCGCAATCTAAGTGGGAGTAACTGTACTTTGGAAAACTCAGGGATGTCTTTAAAGAGCCGTATGCAGTCAGGAAAAAGTGTATTCACATCATCAAATAGTTGAGGCCCAGCGGTACAGCCAGCTATAAAGTTACATGATGTGTTGTTATCAGCATTTGAGGCATGGGAAAACCTCCCCTGCCTTCATAAACCTCTGTGGCTGAAGACATCCCAGCACCCACCCATTTCAGCAGTAGAAAGAATTATGTGAGCCCTCTGTCATCTGTTTTGGTCAGAATCAGCCAGGTTTAACAGTAAATGGAGTTGAAAAGGTTAATCCAGTGTATTTCAGTTGAAGCTAATTTTGAAACAGTTCTACTGTACTTATCCCCAGATTAGGAGTGTAACTTCAGTTTCACTCATTTTAGGCAAATTGCTGACAATAGAGGACATTGTACCTGGTGCTCCGGATGTCTCCTCATCAGTGTTGAGTGGAAGGATCACCTCCCTTAACCTGCTGACCATGCTGACACCTTTCATGAAGACCAAAAACTCGACTAAAATCAGTTTTAGATAGGAAAATATCGGCCATTAGGAGAGAAGCATTTTAAATTCTGCCAGTTTCTCCCTCAAAAAAAGCCACACAAGGCACTGTAGACAGGGTCTGTAGTGACTCACACAGTTCTCAGCTTGTGGACGTTCAAGTTTGCAGATGAATAAATAAAATCGTGTTACACTACTTCCTGTACCAGTTTACAAGGCAGAAATGTGTATGAACAGATAAGAGCAATAAAAAAGGCTTCAAGATGACTGCCTGAAACGTCCTGCCATCAACCTTTATGTGATCATCTGTGTATGAGAATTTTATATGGGCAGACAATCTGGGGTTCATATGACCATTGACACATCCCATGCAGATTTGTGAGACTCCAGATATTATTTTGTGGATGAAACCAGAAACTTTAAAGTAATACTTTTCCCTTTGGAAAAGGATGCTCTGCTGGCTCCAGCATGCAGCTCTCATTTTCTCCCACTCTTGGGCCAAAACTGTACTTTTCTCAGATTGAGCTTTCTCTCTCCTGTCTGGTGAAGACTATCTCTTTTGTAGACATAATTAACTATTCATTGACATGGAGCCTTGAATTTGACTCTTCCCAAATTCCATAGGGAGAGCAGCCCGAATCTCTAGGTTACAAAGTCAGCTCCCATGCAGCTCACAAAGCTTTACACCCTGTAAAGCTCCAGCAGGAGAGATTAAAAGACTGTCTGGGCACACCAGTGGTTGGAAAGCTCTTCAGTGAGGTGGGAGATCTGCTGTCAATCCCCTGCTCTGACAAATATTTGCCTTTTCCTGGCTTCTCTGAAACCAGTTATGTTGGATCAGGGATGAATATAGAGCAGAAACTCTGCAACCACATAGTACTTATATATGTATTTTAGAATACTAACCATAGTCTATTAAATGGACTTGAATATAAATGAACTGTCACTATGGGAGAATAGTTGAAATCATCTTGGATGTACAGATAATATTGTCTCAACTGTGAACTCTGCTGTAGAATCTCATTTCAGCCTCTACCTAAAAATCTATATGTCAAAAGAAAATATCCTGGGTGCCATCTACAAACCATAACATGACACAAAAAAGCCATCCTTCTATATGATAGAGCTACTTCTAATTTTCCCATTAGACCAAACGACACCATAAAGAATATCTGCCAACAACATGATATAAAACCACACCATGCATCATGAAAAATAATTGCAATTCAATTACTCCTGAATTATAAAACTGTCAGCTAGGTGCAAAAAAGACAAAAGCCTTGGAACATATGATAAACTGCTTAGCATAGATAATTATATATGTTTGAACAAAATCCCCAAAATAAAACATGTGTGGTTTGAAGGAACAGGGTAATCATGCCAAAATAATTCTCATTTACAGTAAAGGTTTGAGGATCAGCAATTTTAAAACCATCTCCCTGGAAAAAAAATTATCAAAATAAATTAGCACTCATAGAGTGTAAAGTAAATTTCTCACTCAGAGAGGTCATGCCCAGCAACTGGGCAAGAAAAATTTTCTTCTATCATCTTCCTTAGAGTCTACTTTGCCAAAGTATTCAGTGTTGCTGCTCAGCATCACAGAATGGTTGAGGTTGGAAGGCACGTCTGGCAATTGTCTACCCCACCTGCTCCGGGCAGAGTCACCAGCAGCAGGTTGCTCAGCACTGCCTCCAGTCAGGCTTTTAATATCTTCAGGAATGAAGATTCCACTCCATCCTCTCTGGGCGACCTCTTTCAGCATTTGAAAACCCCACAAGTTTTTAATTATTCCTAAATTGAGTTCCCTTTTTTTCATTCTGTGCCCGTTGCCTCTTGCCCTGTCGCTGGGCACACTGAAGAGAGCCTGTCTCTGTCCTCTTTGAACCCTCCCTTCAAGTATTTTTATAGTCTAATAAGGGCCCCCTGAGCCTTCTCTTCTCCAGGCTGAACAGTGCCAGCTCTCTCAACCTCTGGTCGTACGAGGGATGCTTCAGTCCCCTCAGCATCTTCATGGCCCTTCACTGGACTCACTCCAGTACGTTCATGTCTTGTACATCCTTGTACTGCTTTAGGTACCATGGAAAAATCTATGGAATTCTTGCTTGGTGTCAGTTCTGTGCTTTTGCCACACTCCCTGCTTAAGTAAGAGAAAGGGAAAAAAATTACACCAGGGGAAAAGTAGGATTCAGGGAGAAGACAGGCTTTTGGAGGACAAGCTGAGAAAATAAAGCTTCTAACAGAGAGGTCCTACCTGCACTCTTCACCAGGACCTCTGGGGCATTCTTGGGAGAAGGATTTAATTCTCTTTCTTGGTATGCTGCATTTCAGCAGAATGAAGAAAATGGCTTTCCCACATTATTTTTGATTATTACTATATTAGGAAAAAACAAATATACTTCTTAAAATAACGCTTTTCCCTAAATTTAAAGTCTCACCTTGGTCTTGCACTTTCACACACAAAAGTGGCCATGGAACAAGACAGACATAGCATCCATTCTGCAGCAAGGCAGAACTGGGTAACGTTACCAGTTAACATCTGGCTAAAGTGTTGACACTTCTGCAAAAATACTTACTGAAGGGAAAATAAAATTATTCAAAGTTGATGTGGTACCGTGGTTCCAGAACTTCTCAGAGCATTTCTCATATAATCAGTAATTTTAAGAACTGGTTATTTCATAGATGCTATTTTTCAGCCTTCGAAGTGTCTTTTTAAAACATTTGAGAGATCTTTATAAAACATAAAACGATTTTATTTTAGTAGATTTGCTAACATAACAAATTTCATAAATTGGATTTCTCAAACTCATGATGACTACATTTCACTTTCTTAATCGACCTTTTACATGCTTCACAAAGCACTTGGGTTTTACATGTATTTATTCTTCTGGAGTTTCTCACAAGTATCAGATATGGGTTTGAAATGTTGGGAACTCCTAAAGAAGCCATATTCTGTCACAGTTCTGTTCAGGTCAGAGTACTCTGAGACTACAGTGACAGGCAGTGCAGAAATCACTAAAGTGGTTATCTGAGGTAACATTTTAAACAGAATTTTCATTATTCACCTGTGAAATAGGATATAGGACATAGGAATTAACACATTGTCCAATGTGACACCTAAAGATGAAAAAAACGGAACAAAAAAAAAAAGAACAAGAAAGCTAATAGAAAAAGACAGAGATCATCCTAGAAGCTAAATTTTTATTAAATTTTTTAGCTATTAAAATTTTGCTCTGCATTTCTTCTGCCTTTTAAATTCCAGTCCTCAAGTCAGTGGTCGTTGTGCCAGGTTCTCAGCCCATACAGTTTAATGTGAATCCTAGTGCTGCCTAGAAAGAGTTGACCCACGTAATTTTTTATTTACAAGTGTCAAAATTCTTGTGTTGCACTGTCAGCCTTGTCCATGTCAATTATGTTTCCACCCCAGATATTTAGCAGGAACCACAGCCACTGCTATGATGAAGGGTAACACCTCTCACATGCTCTTTAAAAGACTAAGAGTAAAGCTGAATTAAATTTACTATAGCATTAGAGAGACTGACCTTTCTAGAGCACAAACTGAGTTCTAACACCACTACTACCCTTTAGCCAGAGGAAATGTTGTGCTGGACACTGAAGTTCTGCCTCTTCAGTTCCAATAAACTACCTCTACAATAAAAACACTGACAACTATCCCTTGTCAGAGAAAATTAGGAGAAAATTTCAGTTCCAACCTGTCCAGCTTAATTCACTTGCCTGATGCTCATGTATAGGTTCTAGTATGAGAAGAAGTAACCTTTAGCCTTGGGTGGTAGGGCACCAAATAGCAACTCTTTAACAGCCAGACCTCTAGTGGGCTGACACCATCATGTGAGAACAAGTATTTTTATAAACCAAGATCTGACTGCCACATTTTCAGATCTTTAAAGAGGATGTGTTTAAAAAACATTCAAAGTCCTTACTGGAAGGCAGAAGTACTGCCAGAAGGGCTGGATTTTGAAACAGCAGTTATTTTGTGTGTCCAGTTTCTAGGAGCTTCGGTATACATAGAGCTCTACATATGTTAATGCAAATAATAGAGGTTTTTATGGGCTTTATGCAGTTCTATTACCTTGTGTAAGAATAAGTAAGAATAAGCCAATTGAATGCCATGCAAGTCAACCAGAATTCACTAAAAACCATGTCAAGTAAATAGAATGACCACCTATAATTGCTGCAGAAGTGATTAAGAAAGTAAATCAATATAGATCCTGTTGTCATATGTAGCTTATTCTCTTAGCATTGAGCATGTTAACTCATGTACTGATTGATCTTTGACTGTCACCACCACACCCTTATTAATCACATGCAAAGGCAATTCAAAAGTAATTATGAAAATCACCCACCTCCTGCTTTCTACAGCATTTATAAGGCTCAGTCAATTATTCCTTTTTCCCAGCTTGTAACCCCAAATTTGGGTAAATGAAACCACAAGAGGACTAAGAGCCCTGCTCTCTGTGCTGGTTCCCATCATATAATTCACTGTGAGCTGCTAGCACCCATGAGAACAGGTAAACTTGGCACTCTAAAGGAAAACAGACTATTTTACATTCAAGTGTCTATTGGAGCAAGAGTTTATTTGTCCTTATGTTTTCTATCTGATGTTAAAAATTGGTTGCATTTGCTTAAAAAAGGAAAAAATTAAAAGAAAGGGGAAATCATTTTCTTTATGAACAGTTAGGTAAAAGTAGCTTTATGCAACAGAAGAGTTAAAATACTTTTCTCTGTCCTGTTTTGAGATTGGCTTTTTTAGGCTTTGATGAAGAAACTAAGCTGAGTTATACTCTTGATTTCTCTGGTTGGTTTGTCCAAAGGAGGATCATTTTGGCTATCGTGGATTAGAAGACAGATACAGTTCTTGACATGTTACCAATCACAGCTGTTTTCATCCCCATTAGAATGTCTCTGAAAACTGAGAGGTTTTTGCTGTCTGAGTTCTTGCTTTAGACCTCTAATAGGTTCAAAAATACATTTAATTTTAGGAAACAGCCTATTACTGCTTAGATTTAAGCTTCAGAGTTTCTAGGCTTTGTGTTTGAATCATGATTGGTTTTGGGGTTTTTTTGGGTAATCTTGGAATCTTTATCCCTACTGGTTATATACTATTGTGCTTCTGCTTTGTGATGTAGTAGCCTTCATATTCTAAACAGATCTTAAGAGGCCAAATTTGAGTAGTTATAAGGACAGGTGGAAGCAAACAGCAGAACCTATGTCTCAAAAAATGCCATCAGAAACACTGAGAGCTCTGTTTAGAGAAGCTGACCTGGTTTTCCACTTCCTTGTAACATGTGTATGCATTTACACCTGCACGAGATAGATGTGGGATGCTTCCATTTGCAGGTGGAAGCATTTTGAACAGGTGTTAGTGATCTTAATGAGCTCCACAAAATGGAGAAACTGACCTGGGAAATCAGCAAATTCGCTGTGGATAAAGCAGCAGGAACATTATAAAGTGCTGTGAGTTTGGCTCTTCCTAATTCCCTTTCAAGGTTGTAATAGCTTTTGTTTGATCTGAGAGAGCACTGCCAGTGCCCCTGCCCCTTCTGATGCATTGTAGCTACAGGGCAGAATCTGCCTAGAGGAACAGTTGTGGGTTAGGCTGCTTCTAGATTGCTCTTTTTTTCTTTTGATAATAAATTCAACTTACTTTCTTTCAAAATTTGTTTTTCTAGCTTAAACCTAGTAGCATTACTTATTTTTATAATTACCTTTATCTGAATTTCAACCAGAAATAGAAAGAAATTTCACAATGATTGGATAATGTTAACCTTAAAAAAAAATCCCTGTCTTTATCTACTTGCCGTTTTTCACTTGTTGTCTAATTAAAGTATTGGATTATTTTAACCAAATTATTTTCTCAATCTGTTATTTGAATTCTGCTGAAAATGCTAGCTTTCATCTGTGTTTAAACCTTTATCTTTAACATACAGATTGAGTTTAGCATACAGTATTGGATTCGCATAATTTAATAGGTAATATAATTCTGGGGAAAAATCTTGTTCACCCCCAAATGAACTAATTAAATAAACTACTTAACTTCCTAGTGTTGCTAAATTCAGAAGCTGAAACGTTCATATAGTTCTTTGATTTTTTTTTTTTTTTTTTTTTTTTGTTTGGGTGTTTTGCCTTTTTTTAATACTCTTTGATCCTATATGTAATATCTCAAAAGTGACAGGTGCCCTAAGAAATTGTAGTAGCAAAGTGTGGAATTCAAAGCGAGAGTCTTACCAGTTTGCTGATGACAGTGCAGGAGCACAGAAGTATACCTGTAACTTAAGCTGATCTACTCAGCCATACTCCAAAAAAAAGAGACAAGCATGCCTGATGCAGACAGAAGAGATATGCAGGAGAAGGGATTTTTGAACCACATGGCTGACAAGGAGCAAGCACCCCTACCTGGGGGAAGCAGCCATGCTGGCAAACTGCCTCAACCTGAGAAGAAGCTCCAAGAGGCTGTCTGTGTGCTGCTGGTGGAGCTGTGCGAGCGATTCACGTTCTTCGGCATCGTGTGCAACATGATCCTCTTCTGCACTGTCAAGCTCGGCTATCGCAGCTACCAGGCAGCCATTGTCAATATGTGCTTTGTGGGCAGCTCCACGCTGACTCCAGTGCTGGTGGGCTGGCTCGCCGAATACCTTGTGGGGAGGATCAAGCTGGTGTGCATCTGCATGTTCCTACACTTCCTAGGTGGGTGACTCCCTGGTGGCTATGTCACGTTTTACTAATTCTCTTGCAGAAACGTGCTCTTGAGCATTGTGTTTGGCATCTGTTTTCCCCAACTTTCTCTAACACCTAATTACTTAGCTGCTCCTCTGCAAAATGCACTGCAGTGTTTTCACCTTTGCAGTTTTCTGAGGCAGTGCTTTCAAGAAGACAAAGCAACATTTGTGTGGGCACCTTGTGGTGCTGGTGCACAAACTTGACTCTTCTGAAGTGGGTCAGCTATTGAGAGCATGGATGTTCAACTCTTAAAATTGGTCCCTTTAGCAAGTGTTTTGCACAAATGCAAGGCTTCAGTCAGAGAGAGAATTTAGGAACTGCTTCCCTGCTGCTAGAAGTAAGATTATATGTAAAGGTGCATGACTTTTGTGTTTGGACAAGAGGAAAAGCATTTAAGAACACACCAGTATAAACAAAGTTTGTCTTAAGTGTCCTAATACCTCCACTGAGGGCCTGCCTTCTGTTGGCACATTCTGAATCTTCCCTGGGTATTATTCTGAACACCTTTTACAAAAAAAACCACTGCTCAAACAAAATGCACCTGTTCTGTAGCATTTAGTGCATCTCCCATGCACTGGTGGTGCATCTGGTGGTTACTCTGTCAATTTACATACACCAAGTTGATAAAAATATTTCTTTCTTGAACTGGTTGTTGAGCAAGTCTGACTGCTACAATAGCTGGCCACGTTGTTATTTAGATACACAAGAAAGGAAGTGAAAAAAAATCAGAGTCATTCCTGAAATGTTCTTGAGCTGATTGCAACACCATTATTCAAGCAGTCTGGAAAAATGTTTGCTGCTGTGTTCCACTGTTTCTCCTCTGGTATTCTGGTTTAAATCTCTTTCTGCCACTTGTCCTTTCAGTGCGTTTCTGAAAGTAGAAGATTGGAGACACAAACACAATTTGATGCACTTGGGTATTGTTATAACTAGAACATTTCTTCCTTTGGAGATAAATCATTAAACACTCCAGATGTATTAAAATTTGATGCACAGTCATAGCATTGGCTGATGTTGGTGTTGTTGACACATCAATATATTTTAAGCTTAGTGTCCATTAAAACTTGAAAAATCAGTAGCGGATTAAATCTGTAAGACTTGCTTTGAAGACTAGAAGTGGCAAATGCAATTCATGGCAGTGCTTTGATAGTTAAATTTTCTGGAAATCATATTTTCTATGAAGCTGCTGCAGGAAAAAAGGAAATTGTCAACAAAAGTTTTGAGAATTTATTTCTTAATTATCATTCCTATTACAATTCTGGGGTTTTAGATGATGCAAAAAAAAGCTGCACTCCACTGTGGGATGGTTTGTGGGGTTTTTTTTGATTAATTGGTGGTTCAATTGATAGAAGAACCTGAATCCTTACAAGCATTTCAGAGGAAATTTGGTTTCTTGGGGGTCCATAATGGTATTGCCTTAATTTTCATAGCAACATCCAAAAAGTTTCTGCCTCTCTACAGAATTATGCGTCTCCCTCTCTGCACTTTTCTGTTGTGCATCTTTGATTTTCCATCTGTCTTTTCAACATACCTGCTCTAAAAAATATACATCTTATTCATCTGATTCTAATTCCTTTCAAATGACAATTTTCTTTCCATTCCAGGCACAGCACTATTACCTGTGGTGTCATTCCCCTTTGAAGATGTTTACATCGACAGACGACATATTCTTCACACTCTACCCAAAAGGGAGGAGAAAATTGTGTTCTACTTTGCCCTTCTCACAGCCAGTCTGGGAATAGGAGGAATAAGAGCTATAGTGTGTCCACTAAGTGCGTACAGCCTCGAGGACTGTGGGCCAAAGGAACTGCTTTCATTTTTCAACTGGTTTGTAATTTAATGTTGGCTAAATATCTGTTGGGAATAATGGAGCATTGCCTTGAAATTCACTGATCCTGTGGATGGTGGGGTTTGTGGTTTTGCTTTTAACGGCACAACTTTTAGATTTTGGAAGAGTTTCAAGGGGTTCAGTTAAAACTTTTCCTGACTTTTTCCTTTTGCTAGTAGATGATAATCTATTTTGGCCTCCTACAGAAGTATTCAGTCAGAGTATTCAAGATTAAACAACTTGCCCAAATACTCAAAAGACTTGCTGCCCTATTTGCTGTTGGAACAACATTTTCCATTTGGTTTCCTGCCTTTAACAAGGCTATGCCTTTAGGATACTTTGCTGTTGCTCCCTAACAGTGGCAAAATTCAATGATATTTTGGGATTTACATCAGGGTAAGTTTTTAGCAGTGACGGGAAGCAGTAGACTGCTGGTTTGCTGGAAGTCAGGATTGTGAGTAGTCTCAAACCAAGCTCAGTGGTAGGGATCTCCTGTATTGTTTCAGCTTTGTTCCTGGGAAGTTCTGGCATCTGATAAACCACTTAACATTTGTATTTTTCGTTGAATTTCTTTTTCCATTCTTTAGGAAAAGTTGCTCTTAAAATGCTTCTTAAAAATCAGGGTTTGGATTTTTTTTTTTTTCCTAAGAACTATTTCTTTCTCCATGCATCAGGGAGGTAATTTTTGATTATTTGTTTGCCCTTATTTGCCCTTTCTGTAGCCCTATACAGAGTGATATATTTTCTGGTTAAACTGTGTAGTGAGGAAATTGCAGTGGGAATCTCCATATTCCTGCTTCAAGGCAGGGTGAAAGAAAGCCCTAAACTGCCCCCTTTTCTCTCCTTTACATGCACAGTTATTAAAATAAAAACTGAGCACATTTGCATATTAACAATGCAATGCTGAAGAATCAGTGAAGATCTTGGTGAATCAGATCTCTCCTCCTTTGGGGATATCTTTCCTGGCTATTCTTTTTTCTTCCAATTATGTTAATATCAAAGAGTTTTGAATTAAATCCAAACTTCAGTGAATAAAGTAGCTTTACCAAAGGTGGATGAGATGTTTAGTTCCCTAGAGCAGATTCTGCCTCCTTGACCTGCCCATAGGAGAGAAGAGAAAAAAATCCTTCTTTTTTACTCTATTCTGAGTTTTAATCCTTAATTAGCAACATCATTTTGATTAAATAAGACTCTGGGGAATTAAGACTGGAGAGCAATCAGTTGTTCTGAAAGATAGCTCTGGAGAGTTTATTGTACAGTGGTCTTAGCCATTCAGAATTGTGTTTAATCAAAGTGACATTTCTCAGTGTTGATTACAAAGGAGATATAATATGAATAAAAAGTTCCTTGGGGGAATCCAAATGGGTAAGTTCTTGGAACTTTGGAAATATCAAGAAAGGCACATGTCCGATGCCAAAAAATTTAATTTTTGCACTGGCACCCAAGGAGGAGCTGTTGGAATGTAATCTCAAAATTTAGAAAAATGAGGGGTTCATTCTAAGCATTTTTAATCTCATTAAAGCCCTCAGAATATAATCACTTTTCCTCAGTAGCCTTGTCTCTCTTGGTGGGTGTTTGTTGTGGGATTGAATTTTAAAATGATATAAAATGAGATGGCATACTCTTGATGAGTTTGAGTCTGGTCTTGGCCAAGTTCTGTTTAAACAATCAGAATTACTGAATTAAAGATAGGCTTAAAAGTCCTGTTTTCTAATTCAATCCTTCAAGAAGATTGCTTTGCACATCTTAGGGCTTGGTTCTAATGTGCAGTATGTACTATGGCTCTGACCTCATAAATAAACAGAATATACCAATTCTAAGTGAAGAAGTAACTTGGATTCTGTTGGATTAAGTTTTTCCAAGGCCTTCTGCATTTCCAAGGTTAAGATTATGGACTGGTACTATTTTGCAGCAGGAGAAATACTTTCTGTATGTTGGGGCAGGGAATGAGAGCTAAGGGTACAATCTAGATGAGGGGTGAGAGTTAGCAGAGCTGTATCTTGTCTTACAGACTTGCTGAAAAAAAACCTGCTGAGAACATAGAACCAATGATGTTTTCCATCCTCACTCTCTTTTTTGTTTCCATGTATTGCAGATCAATTTCTGCCATTTTCCTCAAAACACTTTTCTTTGACTTTTTAAAGACTTTTTCTACTTCTTTGGGATTTTCTCCCCCACTTTGTTTTTGCAGAGACCTCCACAGTCATTCTGAAAAAACTGACCTCCTCCTACAAAGATGTATAAACATAAACAATGCTTTTCAATAAGAATCACCTGGATGTTACTACTTTAAAGTTTTCACAACAAATACATTTCTGTAAAATGATTTAAGGAAATCATTGGGTTTATGTAGGCTTGTCACAGTAGCTTTTAAGTTTATCTGGTCTGCATTCTTGAAATGAACCTCTCAAGTTGGTTTTTGGCTTTCATTGTGAAGAGATCTCAGAGTGCTGAAGCTTCAGGAAGGAGCTCTTCCCTGCAAAGCTGGACAGGATATTCAGTTTGATGTATCTAACTAAATCTGCTATGCCCTGATGTGAGCTCTGAGACTCTTTAGGTAATGAAGGCCCAAATACCTATCTGCTGCTGTCAGTATGATATGAGCACAGCCCATAATTCTCATATGTGTGTTGAGGTTAGTTCATCTTTCGTGTTTTGGCCATAGGGATTGCTAAACACATTGGTTGGGGTTTTTTTCTTCTAATTTTTTACATTTTACTTTACATTTCAGTCTTAAAGTACATTGCTACTCAGCAGCGAAAAATGAAAGTGCTCTCCTGTACTCCAGGGTTTTCTTTGGATGCTCCTATTTCCAGTCAAACACTCATAGAGTCATGAAGAATGTCAGGACTTCAGGTAGCTCAGGCACACTTCTTTGGAAAGTTTGGAAAACAGCCACTGAAGCTTCTAACTTAAAATTGTCACTTAAGAATTGATTGAAAACTTCTACACAAGTTCTAGTTAAATGAATCAATTAATTATATTTTTTTAAAAAGCCTTAGTTGAATGGGTCAATATTTTTATGCACAAAATCCCTCTAACTGTATCATCATCAAGTAACTTAATTCCAAATCTCTTGTCACTGCAGACAATTCTAGATTCATTAGCCCAAATACTCAAGTTCAAATAGCATGCATGAGGCAGAAGTTACACTGAACTAGAAAAGGAGCTTGGCTTCTTACAGTAGTATGTATTAAGCTGTACAATTATGTATCGATGTGTATTTCACCTTTAAATGAAAATGGCTTCAGCAAAGGCAAAGGATTCTCTTCTTGCAGTTGCTTTCAAACTGTAATCTTTGACACACTGGGGCAGTACTGCTCAATAATTGTGCTATTTTCAGGGGTTCCAAACTGCAGTAGATCTATCACTAGTGGTATGCCATCTGCTTCCAAGTGTGTGGGATTTATCCTTTCAATATCTTCTGTGATTAGGAGGGGCTCAGGACTTGGGAAGCACCTCTACTACCAATTACAGTCTAAGAGAAAACTGGGTTGGGGAACCTCCTTACCAAGATATTCCAGAAGCCAACAAAAATTCAAACTGAGCCTTGCAACTAGTAACTGATAAATCAAATTTTAATATTTCTTACATTTTTTAACATTTAATGTTTCTGAACGAAGGGGTGGTGGCATTAAGACATTTCTCTCTTAAACTTGAAACATATGATTTGATGATATTTCATACACAAAGCTTGTTGCCAGATATTAAATGTGTAAATGGTAAATGTTGATGTATTTAATTAATGTCACCCACTAGAATATTTCCAGTACTACACTGATAATTTGTTCAGCTCTACTGCCTTAGTACACTTACTTTAATCATATACCTCTTGGAGCTGAGACATTTGAGTGAAAATCTGTTTTAATTGCTGTGTTAATGTGTGCATGGTACTGATGCTGTCCATGATTACTATACTTAACCATGCCTTTAATTGGATGTTTTAATCTTCTGTACAGGCTTTTATATTATTCAGCCTCTCAGCTTTTCTCTCTCTTGTCTCTGTGTACCAGGTTTCATTGGCTGGTTAACTTGAACTCAGCAGTTGTCTTTGTCAGCATTTCTTACATCCAGCAGTCTGTGGCCAGGAACCTTGGCTTTCTCATCCCATTTGTGTCTGGGCTTATGGGTATGATCACAGTTCACATGGTTCGGGGTGAAATGATTTACAAACCCAAAACAGGTAAGAGGCAACTCTGTCTTAGGAAATATCTTTAGAGATTACTTTCACAGAAGAAATCAACTTGCATATCTAAACTATTTCTTTCATAACTCTGCCCTGTTTGGTTGGAGATCCTTGGGTTTTAGCCCTCCAAAATCTGCATGTGAGAAATTATATCCTCTGCAAAGACAAACCTGGAGATTCTGGGTAGGCTGTAAAAGTGGGAAGCAGTGTCTGGGAAACTCGTGTATGTTTTCTGTCACGCCAGGGCATGTGTCACAGCCTTTGGCCTATGCAGGAAGAGGTGTGCTATGCCTGCTGCTGGTGGAATTGATTTTGTCACATTTGGTTCAACCTTTTGTCTGCCCAACCCCTTACATTCCAGAGGAAAGGAGATGGCCATGACCATCTTTGAGACCAGGTCAGATGAGCCAGGGCACAGCCATGCTGCTGCTTTGTTGAGCTCTCTGCTGGGCTTGTCATGGGGCACTCCATCTTCTAATTTCAAGCCTGACTGGGTTCAAACCCTTGCAGAGCAGTAACTCCACATTACTGCTTCTTATTCCCTTTCTGTGAATGTCCAATCTCTAGTGTAGGGCAAAGCAAAATAACATTTCTCTAGCTTAAAACATTTCATTACAAGCTCTGCCAATGAATTGAGCTGATATCAAATGTTCTGTTACCTTGTATTTACTTCTGAAACTAGCTCTGCTTTGAGAAGAGCCCCAAGTCCTACTTGTTTTCTGGTTAGCTTCTTTGTCAAGTCACTCTGGAATTCTGCACTTTTTTGTCTTTTAGTCTTCAGAGTTGATCTTAAAATTTTCTAGGTCTGAAACTTAAACATCACTTACAGTGAGTGGTGAGAATAGTTGCCTAGTACAGTCCTAGAGAACAATAAAAACTCTACCAGCTCTGTGTTTTCAGGTTTTGATATGCCATCTCAGATTTTATTCCATAGTGGCAACAGTCTGCAGGTTAATACTACACAGCCAGGGAGTTTGAAATATTAGTTTACCTAATAAAATGCCTTTACTTAGTACTTTAAAGCAAGTGCTTCCAGTAGGTGTCAATGGATATTTCTAGAAAACAATTTCCACATCAGAGATAGTAGGGAGATATTTTCATTCTGCGATCTTAGTTCACCTTGGCTTTTGGGAAGTATTTATTTATAGATACCCAACTTAGTGTAGTGCTTCAGCACTCAGAAAAGCAGAGAAGTGCCATAACCCCTATTTGCATGGATGGTAATTTGCCAAAGGTAAATGAACCTGCGTTCCCAAGCCTGATGCTAACAGTTTGGTGCTCATTCTACTTCTATTTCTTACCAAGTTAGCAATTCCTGAACCTAGTGAACAAGTTTTAAAATTCCTGAACCAAGTAGTAGAGTGGAAACTCCTCTTCTGTCCTGCATACTACTTGGAACACCTGAGATGATAATTCTGGCTTTGAAATTCATCCACGAAAATTCTCTTAATTCATCAACTTTTTTTTAAACTCCTTTTCCTTCTCATTTTGCTGCTGCCCTTCCCTTGCCACTGGACTTCAACATACATTCAATAAATTGAAAGAAAAAACAAAGGAAATTAATACTTTACCTGCTCAACCAGAGAAACACATTGTGCTGTGTTAAATAACTGGTAATAAAAGGCACTCTTCTCTGGTGGCTGTTGGACAGGATTGCTTTTGTAACAATTAGGTTGTGAACCAATTGGGTTAAAAAAAAAAAAAGATTTAAATAAATCCAGACTGTTATTACCTTTCCCCTCCCTAAAAACACAGAAAGGCGAGTACACCAGCTTATATTTTCCCTCCCAAAGTGTTTTGTCTCGTCTTGTTTATTTTGGCAGCAGGCAAAAACATACCAATGTCTAATTTCTCTGATTGTTTGCAGACAGTTCCCTGCTGACGACTTTTGGGGTCATTTGTAGTGCCCTGAAAGCGTGCTGTGTGCGGTATCGCTACTTTAGCACAGGCGTGACCAACTGGCTGGACCATGCCAAGGAAAACCACGGTGGTCAGTACAGTGAGACTCAGGTGGAAGGCACAAAGTCACTTGCCAGACTCTTCCCATTGTTTACTTTCCAGATTCTGTACAGAACATGCATTATGCAGGTGGGTACACAGCTTTTAAACAAAGACCTCACAACAGACCGTGACGCGTTGTTTAATACCGTGTCTCTAGGTGTGCTTTTTTCTAACTGTGGCTTTGCCAGCTGAGCAACCTTGCAGAGTAGTTTTAATTGCCTAAGAATATACCTTGCTATAGCCTCCGGTCTCCTCAAATAATGAAAATTGACTTGGTCAAGACTCATTAAGAAGCTTGTGTGAGTGCTTGTTGCTCCTTTCTTGGAACCTTTTTACTGGCTGAACCATCTTGTGTGAGAGTCCTGTGCTCCTCATACTGCTGTGCCAGTTATCAACACTTAGCAACAGGCTTAGCATTCCTGAAAAATGTAATTTCCCAACTTCCTAAGTGTTCAATCACTTTTGGGGAGAGGTAGAAAATCTTTATTTGCTGTTTTGATTGCATGTTTCTCCTACTGTTTTGGCAGGATTGTGTGGCTGTTGTACCTACAGTGGAAGTGGGTGGGTTTCCATTTGGGGAAAGCAGCAGTCCTTTCACAGCCCCTCTGTCAGGCTGTGTGGTTCTTTTCACTTGTGTGTGTGTGATATAAATGTAAATGTGTCAAGAAGCTCCTTAAGCTGACATGATTCCTTCAGATTCCTTTCTGCCTGGATGATCCTGGCTAAGCAGGAGTTGGAGGTAGCTTACCCTTTGGCAACTGGAATAACAAGTTTATGAGCTGGCTCGGAAATGCATTTTTAGTCATTGGTGTTAAAATGCTGCTTAAGGAAATTCTTACAAATACGTGGCATATACTGCTTCACTGACACTTCCTGTTGCCATCATTCTGTGTTCCCATCCATCTGCCTCGTTCTTTCTCCTCTTCCCTCCCTGGTTCCTCCCCTCCCCTCAAAAGCACAAAAAAATCCCAAGCAAACAAAAAAAAAAACCATTCCAAACCAACAAACACACATGCATGACCAAGGTTGTGCATTAGTGACCAGATGAAAATTAAACAGTTATTATCATTTATCAAGTTTATTATGAAGTATTTATCTAGAAAATATAGATGTCTTTCCACTGCTGAAAGAAATTAATCCTTTGGCAGAATTTCCAATAAGTTTGAGGCCCTTTTTCAAACTAAGAGATAGATCAGTATCTCTTTTGTAAAGATTAATAGTATTTTCTTCACATTAAATTTAAAGCTTTCAGTGCCTGTGATTCATGTTGATGATACTTTAATTCCTATTAAGAAGTCAATTCTTATTTGCTATAGGCATTGGAAAAAAGGAATCAACCAAATTTGACTCTGTTTTAACATACATAGCTTGGTTGCTATTTATTCTCCCTTTTACAATTTATATTTCCTTTTGGAGGTGGAATGTAGGTGAAAAATATTTTTGTTAAGAGCTAGCATTTGAATAGTTCTTGAGCACTGAACAGACTCATGGTGGGTAGGGCTGACTATAACATTGGTGAGTAACCCTACATGAGCTCAGTTAATAACGATACATTAATTTCAGACAGCTATAAAGCAGCAATATCCTGCCTGAGGTTGAAATTACTGGTCATAGCGAAGAGTGTGCAGGATGCTGCAGGAGTCCAGAACTCAGTAAAAACAGAGTAAAGAATCCAGTTCTACATTGAGTTCTGTCATGACTGTACTCTGTGAATTGCTTGAGCTGGAGTTTCCTAGCCTGTAAAAGAGTGGATTATGGTTCCCTGCTGCACATGAAATTAGTTAATCAACCTTTCTCAAAACCCAGAAAAACAAACAAAAAAACCCACTGAAAAATCTGTAAATCTGTTGGTAGAAGCCACCAGGATTTTGATTTTACACTTTTTAATAAACTCAACAGCTCTTCTGGGTAGCCTCACACAAGCAGGAGGAATTGTTTGCTTTTGTAGTGAGAGAGTCTTATAAATCTACTTAATTGTGTACCCTGTTGACTGCCATAGGGATGTTCCTCATCTGCTTCTTTTTGTCTTTGGTTTTCCATTCCCCCAAGTAAAAGGAAGTCCTCTATAGGTGCTCTGGCTGTGAGTTGTATGAAGCTGGTTCTAAGGCTGTACCCAAATCTTCCTTCCCTGTAGCTTGGAAAGTGCTCTTAAGAATGAGTCCTACCTTGAGCACACAATCATAAGTCCAAAATCACTCTGTGCCTTGTAATTCTGAAATAAAATCACTCTGCATTTTGCTATTTTAAGATTCTCTTCTGTTAAACACTGGGTGAAGTGACTGAAGTATGGGGTGGAACTTTGGCTGATGGCTCTAATCAGAGGTGATCAAATAAACTTATAGACTGTTGCTTAATCTGTAAAATATAGGAGAAAATGTTATAAAAGGGAAATGTTATGTTCTGGCAGAGAACAATATTGTCACTCTGTGAAAGGCTTTATTCATGAATGATCATTCCTTTTTTGCCAGCAGGTATTTGGTTTAATGTGACTCCTTCAGAAGGAAAAACTTGGAGAGATTTCCAAATATAGTGAAAATCTTATCCATGGATTGTGGTTTTGTCCTTCAATACAGATTCCTTCAGGATATTATCTCCAAACCATGAATTCCAACTTGCACTTCAGTGGATTTGTCTTGCCAGTTGCAGCAATGAATGTGATAAGCATCGTGCCACTACTGATTCTTGTTCCTATTTTGGAGTGCATTAACTCATGGCTCTTTAGCTCCAAGGACAATGGACATTCTCCAACAATTTACATTGGTATGTATAAAATACATGTGTTTATACAGCTTTAATATGTCTTCTGTTTTTGAAAGAAATTTCAGTGTAATGGATGATCCTAGACAATTATATCTGACTATAAATGTTAAGATGGACTTGTTTTGGGATGATGCTCAGAAGTAAATATGTATCAAAGGAATTATTGGAAAAAAAGTCCTGAAAACACTTACTAGATAGTAAGGAAAAATGTAAAGGTTTTGTGTAGGACAGATTCCTCTGACCAATAAAAATTTTGAGGCACTAGGGATCATCCAAAGGAATTGGTATTGGGGAGAAGCAGTTTTAACTGTTTATGCCTGAGAATTATTTTGACTTGGTTATCTTCAATATATTTCTTTATCCATCGCCTTTTGGAAAGTTAATTTACAATCAAAGACTTTTTTAGAAAGTAAAAATTCCTTCAGTTAGTTGCTCTCTGATACTGGAGAAATGTGTTGCTCAAAATGAGGAGTCTGGATTCAGATAACTCAGTTATGAATAGAGGCTTTGTTTTGCTGTGATTTTTATGCTGTAAGTGTGTTGTTGTTAGGACTGCAGCTCATAAGAGGGAAACGGTATTACCATTAGTACAGTTTCTTCCAGGCTCTGAAGTTGTGTCATAAATGAAATAAAAGTATCTAGGCTAATTCTCTATGTGCAATAGGAGTTTTTAGAATGGAGGAGCAAAAGAAAACATGCAGAAAACTGTGCAAAACAAATGGGTGTGTATCACTGGCTGCTGTTCCCATTGAACAGGCTGAATATTTCACAGGTGGAAGGTTACTTGGAGAGGTTACAGCCTTCCTCCCCAGCACTAGAGTTTTCATTAGAATATCTAACATGAGATAATTGCTCAAGTGATTAGTATTCTCATTATTAAAATCCTCATTGTACATTCAGTCACGGCAAAAAGGGACCTCCAAAGGTGAAGTTGTTACCTCTTTCTCACAGGAGTGGTAAAAGGAAGTCTTCCCTGTTGTAGACTGACACTTGTTTCAGAGAAATTCATAGCCTAGAAGCAATGATAACTTTAATAAGAGTTGGGCTGCCTTCTCCTGACACTGATGTGGTTTCTTTTATTTATTTGTTTTTTCATTACCCCCAAACCTCTTGTGTTCTAGGATCTGGAGGGATCCTCTGCAACACTCTTCAGACATCAGCTACATGTAGTACCAGCAGAAAAGCATCTTCCATTCCATATTCACTTAAAACTATTCCCTTTCATAGATACTCTCATTAAACTTCCTACATTTTTTATCTTCCAGTCTGCATTGCAAACCTCGGATGAAAATATTTATAAACCGCTATTTTCTCAGTGTGCTGCTATTAATTCAGTGCCCCATGGCAGGCAGCACAGTGAGTACTGACACACACAGAGGTATTAATCTGACTAAATTAGCCTAATTAAGAGTGTTATTAAGTTTTATACAAACCAGAAGCATATAACACAGCAGGTTGCAATTAGCCTAGTTTTTAAAATAACATCTCCATTAAAACACAAAAAGCACATTCAGATAATCATTTTCCTTTAAACCATGGAAATTTCAAGTTAGTATTAATGTTCTATCCTGTTATGTTGAACAGCAGTAGAATATATGCAGTGGTTTATTCTTAATAGGTTCATTTATCAAAATAGCCTCCTGTTAGGGGTGATAAACTACCTGAGGCATAAAAATACCTGTGAGTACAGGCAATGGCTTTAGATATCCAAGTATATGACTGCACCTGCAAGTATGGTAGACCTCTAAGTGCCAATATTTTTGCCAACAGTTAATTAGGTTCTCAATTATTTTCAGCAACAAAATTGGAAGTATAAATAGGCAGTTGGTGTTAAGCCAGCCTATAACTATATTTTAATTCAACTCTTGTAAGAAGAAGAAATTTTAAATAGTTTTCTGGAAATTTTCAGTATGTTAAGAGTAACAGTTTTCAAGGATGAACCACGTAGACAATATTGAACTGAGATACCTGATTGCTCTGTATTAAGTGTCTACATAAAAACTGTAATCTGTTACTCTCTATAGCTGTTGGTTTATTCATAAATTAGATATGACCTAAAAAACATTAAAATCTTAACATGAATTTAGATTGTGTCCCAAATACGGTATCTGGACTTATTTATGAAAAATGTGAGTATTTGATAGACTTAAAGCTTCTCCAGTTTTCCAGTTGTGTATTTGTGGGGTTTTTGTTTGTTGAGGGTTTGGTTTGGAGTTTTTTTAATGTGTTTTTTTGCTGTGTGATTTGGTCAGTAATGTAGAAGACTCAGTAGAGAACTGAAATCGTGTGTCTGCTGAATAGTTGTCCATCAGCTACAGGAAAGAGGCTCTAGATGAAACACCTAAGGCATAGAAGTTCTTTCTGTAATATTCTTCATGCCTGATTATACTGGGATGTTGTCTTAGTCTTGGATTTACTCCATCCATGATTGATATGGAGAACAGCTCTCAGTACAGCACACAAAAGCAAGCCCTCAGTCTGATTTGAGGTGATTTGGAGGCTGATTGCCATTTTTCCCTGAGCACATTCTACTTTGAACAGGAAAGCTTTTGACTTCCATTACTCAGGATGCGAGATCAGGACTTAGGTCCAATACAACCTTAGTCTCTAGATAACATAAACAACCCTGTTGCACAATCACCCCTAAATGTTAACAAAACAGCCTGTTGTCCTATAAAACCAAAGCCTCAGACAGTTGTTCCGACACACTTGTTTTAAAGAGGACTGAAGGGAGAAGAGTAAAGGCAAAAACCAAAGCTCCAAGGGTCTTGGTTTCTTCCTCTGCCACATAAAATCTTGGGGGGAAAAAGGAAAAAAAAGTAGAAATTTTTGGGCACTCATAGGTTACTTTTTCTGAAATGTCTTGGCTTTTAGTAAGGCAAATGCTTCAAGTATAGCACTGCTAGGAATATTGAACTGCTGGAGGTTCCTTTAGTACCAACATAATTTTTCACTAGGAGACCTCTTGCTTTGGATGACTACAAGAAGCTCCTTGAGGGCTTTATACCTGGTTTTGATAAGGTGCATTGGCTAGAAAACGCTGTTGAATTCCCTCCTGTCATCAATTTTCAAGCAATAATTCATCGATATTCTCATTAAGCACTAGAGGAGCCTAAACAGCTTCCAAGGTTCAGGTTAGGCAGTGGGGATAGGATATTTAAAGCTGTGAACACGGAGGAAAACTGAGCTAGAGGAAGGGTGTGAGAACTTGGTGCCGAGAGAAGAAACACAGAGGCTGCAAAAACATAACAAGGCTAAGACCACTTAGCTACGTGAGGTTTTACATCTCTTCTGTCCTGACAGTAAAAAAGACAAAGTGTGTATATGTTATAAATACGAAACAAAAGCTCTTGACTGTTGATGTTTAATCTAGTAAGTGCAACAATTACCATGAAGGCTTTGTGAGAAAAACATAGTCCAAGCATTTGAGCTAACACTGTCGAAAGCAACCAAATTCTCCTCACATTGTGGCTTAGAAATGCTGACAAATAAGAAATTTAGTCAAAATTAATGGGAGCTCAAACTGTGAGAAATATAGATAATTCATGTTCAGAGACTTACTTGGAAGCGTTTCTTGCTTTGTTTTTCTTTTTTGAGAGGATACAACCATTTCATACTGTCAACACCAAAAAATATAAAATAATATATTTTAATAGTACCCTCTGTGTGATGGGTGAAGTGTGGGGTAGTTTTAATACATCTGAATTTTGGAAGAATTCCCTGCTGCCTGATAGTGTTGTTCCTACCCATTCTCTTGTAGTATCTGGAAGGATGTTTGCCTTTTCTTTCTTTTCTCCTTCCTTTTCTCCCTCAATCTTCAAGAATAGAAGTAAAAAGTTCTTCTTTTTGATTTCAGTCTTCAGAAAACTTCTTCCTCTCTTTTATTCTGCACTCTAAAATTGTCTCTGTGCTGAGCTGGTGTCCTTTTGCCATATATGTATATATGGCAAGCACTCTTTATCCGTGTTTAGATGTTCAGAAAAAATGATTTGGGATGGGGCTAGGAAGCTTCTTTTGCATTTCTTAGGACTTTTCTTTAATCTAAACACATGATGGTACTGTAACCACAGCCTTGGTGAATGCTCTCTGTGCTATTTACCCAGTTGTAGGTCACTTATCTGCTGCACTTTCCGTGATGGTTGCTGGCTTCTCTGAAATGCACCGAAAGCGCTTCCCTCAGGTGGAGCAGACGCTCTCTGAGGAGGTTCTCCTGGTCTCCTCCATGCCTTGCTTCCACTTAGCTCCTCAGTACATCCTGCTTGGAGTGGCTGAAGCCTTGGTAACTCCCTCCTGTAAGTAAAATCAAATTGGCTAAAGCAAGAGTGTCCTGATTCTCAGAGAACTATATCAGTTTCCTAAAAATAATTACCGGCATCTGATATTTTATCCCTGGCTCTTTTCCACGGGCTTAATGAGCAGATCTGTGCTTTACCTGTTTCAGAGAAGCATAATTTGTCTCGCTGGCTGTAGCTCAGGATGAGCAGTGATGTTCCAGATTAACTGGAAGGCAGCACGGTCCAGTCAGGCCCCTGGGGGGCACAACCCCCCGTTTGGTCTTGGAGCTGAACCTGCTGCAGGCAGGGGCTGGACTGGATGAGCTCCTGAGGTCCCTTCTGACCTGAGCTCCCCTGTGATGTTTTTATTGAGATGGAACAAAAACATGAGAGCTGAGCTGGGGTTATGCTCTGTGACCACCGTAAAGGCCACGGTCAGAGCAAGGTGAAGCAATTTAACACCTTTCATTTGTGGGCCCAGCTAATAGAATTGTTACGTGTTTTCCACTGGCACAGAGCATATGTGGGCAGGTAACAGTGACAGGTTAACCTAGAGAATGGTGTAGGCAGCTGCCAGATTTTTGTTACTGCTCCAATCAGGAGTCATGAGAACATGCCTCCACAGATCATCATGTCCTAGCTTGTGACATGGAGCCAGAGATAAACACCCCTGTTTTTCAGAGCACAGGCAGAGCTCAGCTTGTGCCTGCCATCCATGCACTATGTATATCCACATATACTCTTGACTGTGAGTGTGAACATTTTCTGCTTTCCATAATTTACTTTTCTGTGTCTACACTGACATTTTTGAGGCTTATTTTCTTCTGAGGAGCATGCAGAGTGCTTACCAGTGTTTTTACCTTGCAGAGCTTTAAAAAAAAAGTTAGTATTATAAAAATAATCTAAGCAACATTCACTTAGAAACACAGGTAAAGTACTTGATGGGCTGATCTCTGCAGGCATTTAATTCTATGGGTTGAGTCTCTTGTTCTAGTACAACCCCAGAAATGTTCAGGTTTTTATTTAAGAGTAGGAAATAACTTCAGTATCTCAGCTTCATTCTTATACTCAGACTACTGAGAGCTGTGGGTCACAGTCTGTCACTAAAAAGGTAATTTTCCCTAGTTTTAAATACTTAGCACTTTCATAATGCCTCTTCATCTGATAGCTCTCAAGTACTTAACTGAGACAGGTTTCTAGGCAGGTAATTTGGTTTCTAGGTTACAGGCTAAGTGTAACTGAAAACTGTGACCTTCTCTGTTTAGCTTAACAAAAAAGAGGTTAGGAGGTGACTTGCTTACAGTCTTCTCATGCAAAAGCATGAGAAGAATATTGCTGGTAGAATAAGGCTTTTTAATCTAGCACACTGGGACACAACTGGAGTCCAATGACTGGAAGATTACATTAGCCTTTAGAAAAGAGATAAAACTCCATCTTGGCGGTTTTCGTCCCTTTTTTTTTTTTTTTTTTAAGATCTTTTTAAAGGATTGTGGTTAGAATTTCTTAGGAAGAAAAGCTGTCCTTCCCCATTTAAGTAGAGATTAAGCATCGTGCTTAGAGCTGCAGTGAGAGGTGTGACTTAAAGCCCCAGCTAAATGGGACTAAGTCTGAACGTGAGACTTGCATGTAAAAAGCTGAAGGGAGGTGCCTGAAATAGCATATTGCTTAGCTGATGGGGAAGAAGGCTTCTGTTGCCTTGCCCACAAATTGTTGTCTGGCCCTGTTTGTCATGGAGTGTCTCAGCTGGGCAGGCAGGGCAAGCACGCTCTCTACCTTCTGTGACCTCCAGCTGCTGCTGGACAAAGAGCCTGGTTTTCCCCCAGGTCTTGCACTGTATCAGGCAGCCCGGTGCAGGTGGCTGAGGTCCACTGAATCATCTCCAGCAGTACCAAGCCTCTGCATTCAGGCTGCTGATCTGAGCTCTAGCTTTCTACGTCAATTTGAACGGAATTGCTGTTCAGGAGCTGTTCAGTGGATCTCCGTGGATGTTAATGACAGCCTAGATACTTACAGAGCTGTTTCACCTTTCCTGATGCTTTACTGCCTTTCTTATGCAGAAGGTCAAATTCAATTATCATAATAATTTACTGGACCTGAAAGTACATGATCCAAGCTGAACAGGGAAATGCTCACTCTTAAGCAGAGGGAAGAAAGAAGATTCCTCATTTCTGAAGAGCTTGGTTAGAGAAGTTAGATTTGGCACGTTGAACTCTCTGTCTTCGTTAAGACCTCTTATTGGGATTGTTCAGCCTGGAAAAGACAAGGCTTCAAGGTGACCTAATTGTGTCATTTCAGTACTTGACAAGAGCCTACAAGAAAGACGGAGAGAGATTATTTACAAGGGCATGTAGTGACAGGACAAAGGGGAATGGCTTCAAACTGAGAGTAGGTTTAGATCAGTTATCAGGAGGAAAATTCTTTACTGTGAGTGGTGAGGCACCAGCACAGGTTACCCAGAGAAGCTGTGACTCTCCCATCCCTGGCAGTGTTCAAGGCCAGGTTGGGCTCTGAGTAACCTTGTTTTGCGGGAGGAGTCCTTGCCCACAGCAGTGGGATTGGAACTGGGTGATCTTTAAAGTCCCTTCCAACCCAAGCTATTCTATTATTTGCTCCCTGATACTTAGAACTGTGTTTATACAATATGTTTCATTATCTTATTGATAGGTGATTTGAACAGTCACCTGCTTCAAGTGGCGTGAGCATCTCTTAGAAGTATATCTGCCTTCAATATTCCTCTACCACTAAGGAAGTCTTAAAAATAAAATAAAACAATTGTATTGCTCTCCTCCACAGTGCTACAAAGTTCTCACGAGCCTTTGACAGGCTGAATTTGTAGCCCTAGCTTGGTTTAAACCAGGAAACTACAGCTCTGTTAGTTAGAGGATATATTGGGGATGGCTTCAGCCACTGATGAAATGCAGTAGCTTCCAGGGGGAAATGCAGCAGCTGTTTAATAGTTCCCAGCAGCACCGTGGGGAAAGGGAGGATTGGAGTAGGCTATTGAAACAGCAGGGGCAATTTAGGTAAGTAGGATGCAATTACCCAGGCTGAATTTGACCAAGATGCATGTTTTGCACCCCTGCTTTTAGAAAGGAGGAACAACCAGAAACTTTAAAGTCTGTTAATGGCTCAGATTAGCTGTGCAGCGCTTCAGACTTGCTACAGATGGTGTCCCAGGCTCACCTGCTTTCTCTTGACCTCAGGGTTCTGGTTCCTATTGTGAATGAGGAAGAAAACACTGTCTGTGGTATTTTTTCTTTCATGTGTTTTCAAAGCTCTCATTTGGACATCCGAATTAAAAATGGTGAAAGGTGGTGATTGCAAAGTTTCATTTGTATTCAGAGGTGCTTCAGGCAACTCAGTGTCCAAATAGGATCTTCTGCTGGCAAGTTTTTCAAGCTGGAGGGCATTCTAATTCAACTAATAAAGCAGGTGGGGAGACTCTGGTTTTGGGAGGAAAAAGTGTGGATGAGAACTCAAGGAGTGAAATTAGGAAACAAAAGTTTTTGATGATCAGTGAAAATTGCACAAAAAGAACAGCTACCATAAAGGCTTGCTGTTACAGCCAAATTACAGCTGGTGGGATAATTTATAGTCATCCATGCTACAGCAGCATGCTACAGCTTCCCCGCACCACCAAAGCTGTTGCTGCTTCTGGTTTAGGCTTCTGGCAAGAAAGTGAAGAATGATGTCTTAAAAATGAGCCAGTGAGCCTGGGGGTTGCACTCTGGGGACGAGAAGCATTGTCCAGCCTTAAGGTAAAGCAAGCTAACTGTCCAAATTAAGGCAGAGCTCTAGATTTTGGAGGTATTTGCTTCCAAACAATGGCTGTGCTGCACTGACTCTGGGATAGAAGGTCCTGCTGTTCTGCAGTTAAATATCACATCCACTGTCTTCATGCTTACATGGTGGTGTTTCTCTGCTCTTGCTTATGTCTGAGGCTTTAAAAGGTGCAAGCAACTGTCTGGGGGAAAGATCTTGGTGTACTTGTGGAACGTGGATAGTTGGATGGGGGTGGTTTATTACAGATATTCATTTAAGCAGGTTATAGGGTGCATACTAACACATCTGATTGCTCTTCTGCAGCAAGTACATTCTCTGTATAAAATATGGAAATTCACTAATAGAGATGCTTTGATGGTTTTTTTTGTTTGTTTGTTTTTTGTTATCGATGTTCTACCAACACTTAGCTTCTTTTTTTTTTCCTTTTTTAACTTGTAACTGTATCTGCTTCCTTTCTAAGGTTCCTTACTTTCATTCTGGCTTGTGCCTGAAAGAATGAGAGGGATTTCCATGCATTTTTTAGCTCTCTTTAATGGAGCTGGCTGCTTTATGGGAGCTTTCTTTGTTCAGACAGCCCACACAGGCACTCAAGGTAAGAGTATGCTCATGACGGGTGTTCCTGAGCAGTTTTCTAATATTATTGATTTGGAGAATCAGGCAGCAGAATTAAAAGGGATGCCAAAGTTTTATTGATTTGCTCTCACAATTAAGATGGAATTAAGATAGGAAATAGCCTTCCAGCTGTATTCATCCAATTTTAATGAGTCATCTTAGTTTTGATAGTCGGAGTAATTAGAGGATGGCATCTTGCAGGAAGTCCTCCTGTCCAATCTCTCTACTTCCGTTCTGGAAGACTGAAAATAAATTGGCTAGGAAGCACCTTTTTATGTTCATGAAGAAGTACATTCATGATATTCACACTTACATGGAAGCCTCTGGCCTCCAGAGCAAGATTGGTGCTTTAAAGAATGGAGAATATTCCCTTCTGTCTGTCCCACTGGGCTGTAGGGAAAATGAGGTTGGGTTGAGGGTTTCAAACTTGTCTGGGGAGCTCATTTTCCTGGATCAGTTCTCTCCTGCCTTCTTTACACCTCTGCCTTTGCCCAGCTGTTGGAAGATCCAGATTCTGTGACAATACAGTCCCACTGAGGGCTTGCCCTTTTGCAGATGCATGCTGCAATTCCCGGAAAACTTCCTGTTTCCAAAGGAGTTTGTTCAGATTCACTTCAGCCTTCTGTTGAGGTGTATTTAGTGTAAGCCCTGAACTGGAGTTTTTCCTGGGTTATTGACTTTCAAGAAAAGCCAGGAATTTCTTAAAGTCATTTTTCCTTTGCTGATGAATCTTTGTTTAATACAGAACAGACTCGTTTCACAAGTAAATTTAACAAGTGAAGCACTTGAGTTCTTGAACTGAGGGACAAGAGTCTCCCTTTGTTCATAAATTTGAAATAGTCCCACGTGCTGAAGGAATATTTCTTAATGTGCTATCAATGAGCTCTGGTGGAACTGTTACAGAGAACTGTTCTTTAAAGACCACAACTGCTGGCCCTAATGCATGACACCATTGCAATTGCCACGGCTGCAGGATTTTGTGACTGTTTAGGGTTAAGTTTTGGGTCCTTTTCTTTCCTGTGTAAAGAATCATGTAATTTAAAAACAAGCGAAAGTGGGTGTTTTGAAAGTGTGACAAGAAATTTTTATTCCTACTTGCAAGATCTGAACAAACAAATGATGCTTTGTCATGCAGTACTGTTTTTCAGTTAAAAATTCAATTAAAATTTTATCACGAGGTACAAAAACATCACCTGGAGATGGGTAAAAAACAGGAATGTTTACACAAATGAATCGGGCAAAGAACTATTAAGCACCAAGGCATTCAGTGTGGAGAAGTGATCTCCTCAAATATCCCCCAGTGGAAAAGGCTGTTTTTCATTACTGTGAGTTCAGTGCAATATGGGTTCAATGAAACAAACAGTTTAAGACACACTGTGTTGCTGACTTTTTTCTTTCCTCCCAAAATATGAAAACTATTAATTTTTATGAGATTGCAATGTTTAGTAAAACTGACATATTTTACTGCAATTTGACTTTTGAAATAATTAAATTATAAAATAATTAATTATAAAATAATTAAGCATAATGTCAGCACCAAAATATTTTGTCTATGTTGTGTCACTATTATGTAATTAATTTCTTTACAGAGTATTTCTATACAAAGTGATAGAGGAAACCAGTTTTTGCATTTGGTTTGCAATTCAGTAGATTTTTGTCTGGTTTTCTATCAAGGTGATTAATTATTTTTCTGTGAGTCTGTATGAAATCATTTAATTGATTCAAAAAAGCAAACGTTCTTTTCTTGCCAGAAATACTGTTTTAACAGAGATTACAAATTCTTCTCCTGGCTGAGACCAAGAAGGCTGAACTCTCTAAATTCTCCACAGGCTGCAGTTGTAACATTCTAACCCCTTTTGCTCAAGATTTTTGAGCAAACTGAAAAATTTCCTGGCTAAAATATTCTTCACTCTTAGACAGTTGGGTGGCAAACTTCTTAACTTAGCTTTTTTTTTTTTTTTTTCTCCCCCAAAGCTATAACTTGTCTTTGTTTAATGTTGTCAGACCTGCTGTTCCTGTAGGTGGAATTAACTGCACCATTATCCTGAACAAAAGTCACTGTGAAATTTCCAAGGGAATCAGTGAAAGTCTGTATTCAGATTCAGGTGCTGTAACGGGAATGACTACTGCTAAGGAGGAAAAGTCCTCTGCAAAACTTGAAAAGCTTCAGGGAGAGTAAAGTGAAAAATGCTCAGTGATTGCTCTGTTGCTCTAGTTAGAAGAGTGTTAGAGATTACTTGCCCTGTTAATATGTAAACAACATATTACTGGGCTCTCACTTTTTATTTTTAAAAATAATTGGGATCTCGTTGGATGTCTCTTTCCCAGTGTTCCTTGCTTGAATAAGATTAATTATTCCAAGTTACCACAATTCATTCAATTCACAGCTTGCAAATGATGGTGATATTCCTGCAAGTTCACTTGTATTATAACACTCCTCTGCTCGTGCCAGGCTGACTCCTAAATCAAAGTAGATTTGGGATCAGACTTTTGTAGGTGGGCATAGACTATAGCAAAACGAAAAGCTCATTTTAGGCTCAGTTTTGGTTTTCTCCTAGTTCGGTAAGAAACATTATACACACTAATTTTTTGTTCCATCTGTATTTTTCCAGTTGTGCTTCTTACAGTGGACTTTGGTGCTCATGGCAATCAACAAAATAATATTTCTTTTTAATTTATTAACCCCTAGTGGTTGCCTAATGATCCCTCTAGAGATGACACTGCTGTAGGGAACGAATTTGTGACCTCTCTTACATCAAATTACAGTCCAATGACACAAATTAAGCTTTATTATTGGTCACATTTGGTATTTTTTTCAGATCTGTTTAAAGAGCTTGTAAGTATTTGGTATCTGGACAATTTATGGAGCCGGAAGTAAAGCAAACCAGCCAGAACCCTTTTTTGTTGTTCTTCCTAAAAATAAGCTCAGCTAATTTGCTAATTTATTTATATTGGAAGAGCAAGTTCTTTCTCTTTAGCTGAAAGAGAGGATAGTGTTCACGAAATGGTTCTGTAAGCTTTAACAAGGCTTGGTAAGTGACTCTTAACACAAGCTATGAATGCTTTTGTCTTGTCCCATGGTTCCTGTATCACTAAAACCTGAGCCAAGACTATTTCTGGTTCTCCCATCTCTAAGCAATTGAGACCATGTTTTCTATGTTCCTGCAGCGAAGTAGATCCTCCAGTGTGTATTTTGAAGTGTTGGAGCACAGAGGGTGTTGACAAAATTTAAACATTTTTATATCCTATTTTATGTCACTAGTTTAGAATTTTATTTGGGTTTTTATTGGCAAAGTTGATCAGATATCAGTCACAGTCAAAGCTGCATTAATCATTTTTAACGCATCTATGGAGGATGGTGTGAATATGATAAAATAAGACTTTTTTTAAAAATCTGACGAGTGCAAACAGATGATGGGTGACAGTGATATTTTCAGTACAAGCTGGGAAACTGCTTTCTTTTGGATCTCTTACCTCTCCTAACGTTTTAACGGAAGAAGATGCAAGACAAAACCTGTCCTCCTATGCCAATCATTTCAGAATATATTTCTCTAAAAATATTAATATAAATATGTAAGAAAGAAATAAAAATTAAAAAAGGTCAGAGGAAGGAAACTGCCCCAGACACAGATTTCCTGCTTGCAGTTAGAGGATCGTTGGTGGTTTTTTTGTGGTTTGGGTTTGTTGGGCTTTTTGGGTTGGGTTTTGTTGGGGTTTTTTTTGTTGTTTTTTTCATTTTAGTCTTGTGTGATTCTAAATACCAAAGATGATAAAGCTAAAGGATATTTCTTGCAGTCCAGATGGTGGTGTCCACTGGTGCCTACTTAGCTAATAGGGATTAGAGGCAGAGTGAGACTTTAATTTGGATATGATTAAACACTAAATATATGCCCACTAAGTTGATGAAATGAAGGAAGGCAATACAAGCCTTTTCTAAAACATGAATTAAATGTTTTCTATAGTCATAGCATGGGTTTCAGGATAGCTGCAAAAATACAGGAATGGCACAGGGTAAAGTAACTTCTGTCATATGACTGACTTGTTTTTTCTTCAAGGTTTTCCTCATAATAAAATAGGATAGAGTTATTCAGCGAAAAATCCTGGATGCCTCCCTGTGCAACTTTCCCTTGAGCTCTTTGAGGGTGCCACCACAGTAGCAGATATCTTGTGTGCACTAGTATTTGTCAAAGACTGGCTTACAGCCCTTTTCAGGTTTTCTTTGATGGCTGCTGCTGTCAGCAGCTCCTTGCTGTCAGTCATCCACCAGAAACAGCCCAGGAAAGTTTTTGTCCATGTCCTAATCTCTGCTTCACCACCACCTCCGTCTGTTTTAGTAGGATCAGTTGTTTCCTCTTGGTATTGTATAATATTCATTCTTCTTGAACTAACGGAGTGATTTTGATGCAAAATTGATAGGACTCCAAAACGTCAGTGAAATTTTACCAGGAGCTTTATTTCCATGATTGTAGAGCAGACTTGAGGAACTGATTCTGCCTAGACTTCATTTTCCAACTTGTTCTAAATTTGCCGTAAAATACATAACCAATTCACCTCTAACCAGTAGAAAAAGTCTGTTTAAAATAATACACCTAAAGGAAATTTCTGTTTCTTTGTGGTGATTCATGCTATGAAGTATTTCTATTGTTGGTATAAAAGTGGAAATCAGGAGCTCGTTGTGGAAAGTTAATTCCCAGTGAGCAATTATCTGTGTGACAAACCAACCTTGTAATTGCCACTTCTGTTGGCAATCTCCATAGAAAAGTAAAGGATGCACAGAGCCCAAAGGCAGTCTCTTTTGGGGGAAAGTGAATTGTTGCATATTGCATGCTGAGTCGAGGATGGGAAGGTGCTGGACTCTTCAAACATAGCGGTGCCCAGGGTTGGAAACTCCAGCAAAACCAAACAGACTGGCCCAGGGGGGTGCCTGATGTTCATGGCTGAGAGTAAGATCCTCTAAGTATGAACCCCAAAGGCAGTCAGTGGAGGGTGCTGGAGTCTGCAGACAGCTTGTGGGAGGTGTTAGTAGGGTCGGGGTGAAAGCATCTGAAGGGAGTTTTGGTGCCTGAAACACGTGGGTGATGTTTTAGCACAGATGACTCTTCTCTCAAGGCTTCCTGCAAGCAGAGGAGAGGATTCTCTGTGAAGTGAGTATAAGTAGAAGTAAATGTAGTCCAGGTTTATCCCCTCTTTCATGGGAAAAAAAAAATAAAAAGGAAAATTAATGAAAGAAAAAAGAGTGAGAAGTCATTTTTTTTTGGCTGAAAGTAGGAAATGGTTATATTAATTTTTGCTGCATCCATTGATATATTAGAATGTGTATTGGAAGGATTATAGTCTGGATAGCCTTAGGGCTGCTGCCATCCTTGTTCCTCTGTAGAGGAAGGCCTACCCCTAACAAACCCTGCTGTCCCTCTCTGAAAGGAAAAGGAAGCCTTGATCTTACCTCTTGGTTTGGACAGAGCAGGAAACTAGAGGGAAAAGTGTGCTCTATGGCAGCTGGAGCCTTGCCATATCCTATCTGATTTTGTCCCTGCCTTGCTGTTGTTCATCTAGATTTACCAGAGGCTCTCTGGCATTGTCCTGGCCTCCCTGTTTAAACAATGGCAATTCCTGAAAGAAGCAGGGAGGAGGCAGAGCAAGGATCGTTGACCCAGGCTGTGGAGGAGACCCATGGTGTAGCGGGAGTAGAATCCAGATCTCCTGCTTGCTGGGCTGCCCTCCTACCCTCATAGAACCAACAAGCCCAGTTCCAGTGCTTTTATCTGGTGCCTTTATCAGTGATAAGACAGAGGATGGTGCAAATGGACCTTTGAAGCTCAGAAGCAGCAAAATGGTTTTTATTAATTTTTTTAAGTATATGTTTTCTGTTCAGGTTCCACTGTTGATGCCATTCCATTAGGAAGCTCCTGCTGCTCCTGTAGTTAGCCCAGCCAAGGTGAATAACCCAGCAGACAATGTGAGCTCTGCTTTGGCAAGCTGCAGTGCAGACCCCCGTGCATGTTTTCTCTTTCATCACATCCACATGCTCTCTCTCTGCCTTCTATTGGGCCCTGGGGGATGCAAAATGAAAAACTACTTGATTGTGAATTATGACCGTAAAAGTTTATAAGCTACTAAAATGAAGTTACAGCACCTAGGAGCTCAGTCACTTACAGTGTAAGATGATAGATTTTTAAAACTGGCTCTGAGATAACACTACAAAAGGAAGGGAGCAGGCAGAGGTGTGGTGGTTCTTCTCTGTGACAAGCACAAAGGTAACAGGGCATGGAGACAACTGTGGAGGAGTTTGGGAAAACTGCTGCACTGACAGCAGTCGCTCTCTGTTAATCCCAGGAGAGCTAAAGGCAACAGCTCTGAAAAGAAATGTGTTTACAACTCTGAAATGTGGAGGGAAGAGTAAAATGTAAATACGTGAATGTGTGTTTGGCAGGGTGCAATCTTTTGGTGTCTCTTCTGCGCTGTGGAACTGCTCTTTGTCTCTAATCAGAAAAATATTAATAATCTGAGGATAGCATTCAGTGGGTAAAAGTGGCATTAGTGGCCAAAAGATCTGTTAAGACCATCAGGTTTTTACAATACTGCTGGGGTAAGAAGGCTGGTTTTCCTTCTTCCCCCATCCAAGGGGTGAATAGCGACACTAGATGGGCAGGATTTGACACCAGACTTTCATGCAGCAGAGAAAGGTGACTTTGGGCACATTGATGCTGGTGTAGTTCAGATCCAGAGGTGTGCTTTTAATCTAAATATCTTGATAATCTCCAATTTACATCACAGAATGATCTTGGAGCATGAAAACAACTGAATTCCTTTTAGATGGAACTAAGCAAAAAAAAAAAGCTCATGTCTAATATGTTCCAGCTGTTAGTGGGAACTGCTCTGATGTGAACCCTCCTGAGCTGTGGAGAGTGTGGTCATCACATTCTCTGCACCAGCTGTTTCACACCCTGCGTTTGTTCATTAATTGCTAATGAAAACAGTCTATCTGCCTTCTTCAAAGGCAATAAATATCCTGTATTCCCAAATCATGTAAACAGCCATTACAGCACTGTAGAGGTCTCTGATATTCTGTAACTTCAGTTTCTACTGTAACTTTTTTTTTCACCTCGGTTTGATGGTTTTGCTGTAGTTGATTATGGCACTTCAGGTACTGATTGTCTTCAATTGCAGACTGACGGGGCTGGCTTTGTTTTTAACCATTTTGATTTCTATAGTTATTTGCCACCTGAGCTTGTTTGCAGACTGGTTCCAGTGAGCAACACTGAAACCATTACAGCACAAACTGGAGTGCACGGGAATAGACAGGCAGGGAAGCTTCTCAATGTGCATATAGGTGGTACTGTCCTCTGCTGAATGGAGTGCCCAAATGTCCCAGACACTACTGCCAAAAACCCTGGTTGAAAAAGCTCTGATTTGTGTAAATAAACACTGAATGAAGGAAAAGGACACCTTACAGACTCATGGCTAAAGGCAGCTATAAAGAAAGGTAAAGTAAATTGTCAGGTAGTGTCTTGGTAATGGAGTGAGTGTTTTTAATGTTTTGAGTTTTAATTTTTTTTCTTAATTTTTATTAAGAAGAGACTATTGAAAGAATGAGAGATACAAGTAAGGATTTCTACAGACCACCTTAATTCTAGCCCTTCCTAAAATGTTCACAGTTGACTTTTATTTAGCTGCGTTCACAAAACAATACAGACAGAAAGTGGTCCAGTCATTACAGCAGTAGCTGTGCAGGATTAGGTTTTCCAGTACACTTCAGATTTATTAGGGAAGTTCTTTAGTTTCTTTAGATCTCTACTGCCTGTCTGCAAAGCAAGAGCAAAAGTACATGGGGCTCAAAAATCCCCAATGGATGCTGTGAGAATGAAATCTGTATCAATAGCTATGGGAGGGTCAGAGCACCTGTGGGGATTGTGTCTCACAATAAGTTATCTTTGTATCTTCCATGTGAGCCACATCTCATGCTGCAAGGCAAACTAATTCTGCTTCAAATATCTGCTTTACCAGGCAACTGGTTTCCACACTTGCTGCATGAAGGTAAATTGGAGAGATTCTTCTTCTTCTTGGCTTCCTTAATGATGGTGAACACCCTGGGGTTCTGGACCATTGCACACAGGTACGTGTGAGAAAATGGAAGCTTGATGTTTTGTCTGTAGGTGCAGGAAGAAGTTCTTGTAAATTCTGTGAACTAGTGTGTAATAAAGAGTTGGTAGTGATAGATCATATGTGGAGAGAGGTTTCACAGGAAAAATGTGGAGAGGTTTAAAAAAAAAAAGACTGATGTAATTAGCCTTAAATATTTAAGGAGTCTCATTATTATAAAAAGCCTCAAAGAAAGGAGAGCATCATATTCTTTACAGAAGGGTGTGAATATGTTGGCACGGAGTTTCAAGGGGAGCCTAAAGCTATACTGGCCATGGAACTGACCTCCACTGCCCTTGGTTTTGTACCAATTTATAGAAAGCATTGCTGTCTCTCAATGAGCTCACATCCTGAGTGTAGGATAGCAGGCAGAGGGGTGGTGAGAAAGCAGCACATCGCTGCAGGTTAATGCTGCATGCAGCAGTTTCAACACAACAACCCCCAGATATCTTCTGACACTGGGCACGGGATGGAAGCAACTTCCAGCCAGAGACAACAGGATTTCTCAGCCCTCTCACAGGAAGCAGCTTTATGCCACCTATAGAGCCTAGGTTTAATCCCTGTGTATTGCCTTCGAAATGCAAGGAACTCACAACTCCGGAGCATTTAATCCCCCTTAACTTTCTATTGTCAGCGTTAAAGTAACCCTTCAAGGCAAGAAGAGGGAGGGAAAGCAGCCTGTGCCACCACCGGTGGGAGGGGTCACGTGCAAGTGGCTCTTAGGCTTTGGGAGGCAGTTCTATGTGAATCCTTCAGGAACCTTGATGAAGCAAGGATATGATGATGAGAGCAATAGAAAACTTCCAAGGCCAGTGCACTTCTGGAACTCTTGACAAAAATATTGCTTTTTCTACTGCTCAGAGCACCAGCTTTGCAGCACCAAAGTTTACCGTAGCATCTTGTGGATTATTCCAATGTGATTTCCTTATTTTAAACGTGGGCTGGGTCACAACTAAAAAACGTTTAAGCAACTAAAACATTTCTCCTGCATGTACTTTGTATTCTCCTTATGAAATGGGATTTTATTCTTCTGTAAATTGAAATTTTCATTTGTGACATTTACTGCTGAAAACGAAAAGGTTTTGGTTGTCAAAAAATTAACATAAAATTGGTTTAAACTGAAAAAATAATTTCCACCACATCTTAACATGTTTTTATGAGGAAATATGTTGACCTCCAATCTTCCTAAAAATAGAAAAACAAACGTTTTAAAAAATTTATTTCAAATCAACATTTCTCTTCAGAATCTCATGGTACCTCATTTTTCAATAAGATAACCCAAACATAACAGAAATATGGTTTTTGAAGTCAAACGTAATTGTTTCATTTTTTGGTGAATAAAAACCCACAGGGGAGAAAAAAGTGAGGACTATTGAGATAAACACTGATTTAGACATGGGGGGGGAAATCATATTTTAAAACTCTGAATTAGGAAAGATACACTAAAATTTCTCGGGGGGGGAAAGCATGTTCATTATTAATTTTTTTAAAAAGACACAGAACAGGTATTGATAACATCTGCACCCACTTTGGTACTTCTCATCATGAAGTTCTGAAAGGCTCTAGGAAAATGCATGTCATTGTCCTATTTTTTGGCTGCCTTGAAGTCCAGGATTCGGAAGGCACTGTGACTTACAAAGTATTGTCTAATAAACAATGGGTGAAGCTAAAACCTTAAAGGGTGATTATTTTGTTATTTTCCTTCTGTATCATCTCCCCCAGATACAACAATCTGCATCAGGATTGCACCAATGAATTCAGAGGATGTCTTCCTGGAGAAAAACTTTTGAAGTATGAAAAAGCCATCAAGCATTATAATGCTGTCCTGGAAAGTTCTCCCATTCTGTCTCCTATGGAGAAAACCTGATAAAATGTCACCCTTGTTTGACTAAATTTTGATTGTGTTATCCACCAGCTCTCTAATGATGAATTACCCAGCGTACTTAAGTGGAACTATGTCCTGGTATTTATGAATTATCTGATGAATAATAATGTTATTATAAGTTAACAAAATAGCATTCTTCATAGGGTTTGGCCTCAAAGGAGGCTGCACTGTGATAATTCACATCAAGGCCAATGAGACCTCACTGCCTGTCATGGCTGATGGAGAGAGGCTTTTAATCTTTATATGGAAACAGGCATGCGCATATATTTGTACTTAGGAATGGTTAAAAATTAATAAATGTGCAGGTAGGTTTAGCAAATGTCTTTGTGACAGTATCATTTACAAATAATTTTGGAATCTGCTGTTGGCTGGTTGATATTTGCAATGGTGGGAGTCTTGTGTGCTGTTCTGGGCTCTTGCTGATCTACTCCCCAGCCTTTAGCAAGGTGCTCCTTTAAGTTTCCCTGTCAGTGGAATGGACGCAGGCATATCAACCATCTTTGCAAATTGCTTTGAGATCTACCAAAAATACCCTAGAAACAAGATACCAGTCATCAGTCCATAAAGTGTGTCTTGAAATGCTGGATGCTGAGGCAATCCAGTCTTATCGGGCAGCAACACTGGGATTTGCCATTCCTAAAGGATGATAAAAAGAAAATTGCTAGTAGGAGAACAGGAGACTGGAATATATTAATATCAAAATTACTAATTGCAGCCCGGTTAAAAGGGGGTGAAGGGAATTAGGAAAAGAAGATTGGGAAAGGGTAGATGCATCTGGAGATGGGGGGAAAAAATTATTGGTAAAATGCATTCCAGTTTAAAGATCCACACAGTGTTAAACGCTCCCAAAATTGGCTGATTTTGTTATTGTGAGAGATGATAATCTAACACTTAACATGTCTTTTAAAAGTCATATTACTAAAAAGAGTGATGATGGAAGGGGGGTCTTTTTTGTGATAAGGAAACATATCAAACCCAAAAAAACTAAAGGAGCACTTTGATATCAAGATGTTCCTAACAGAAGGGGCAGCTAAGTCAGAATGCTTGCTAGGTATGAGGAATGCTCTACCACAGGAGAAGTTACATTAAAAGGATATAATGTACTGAAGGGACACAATTTGTGAGCTGAAACTGTAAAAGAGCTGGTAAAGGAAATCTCTTCTGCACCATTAACCACGCTTAATGCTGTAACTTTAGGCTGGGCATTGTGGGAGTGGGAGAAAAATGTTGTGAATACACCCCTTCCCAGCAAGGGACAGACTTGTTCTCCCAAGGTGGCTCCACAAGCTGGGCTGGAACTGGGGCTGTGAGAGGAGAGAAAGCAAAAGGGTCTATTCTCTGAGGGCACTGGAAAGTGCAAGACAGGCTAATTTCTACATATTTGAGTAAATTTATCCATGACACCTGAGAGTTATTTGCTTGTAAGGTATTATTTTCTAAATCATATTTGTACTGCAATAGACCCAGGTTTAAGCCATGAAAAATACTAGTTTCTTTCCTGAGAAATTCTTGAATACTTGACCTTTGTCCTTGCACAGAAAAGCTACAAAAACGCTGGCTGGAGTCTGCTGACAGGAGGGATGTGATTGCTCTCAATGCATTTGAGAGTTATACACAAAGGAGAAAAACTGTGTAATAAAGGTGCAAAAATTAAAATTTGGGCCAGTGAAAAGGATTGGGCTGGAGATGCTTTTAACAACTACTGATAAATATTTATTTTTTTAAACTGCAAAAGTAGCAGTGGTTTGGAACCATTTACATCAAGAACAGGAGAACAAGAAACTCTGTTTTAAGGTAAAATGTTTCCTCTGCTGCATTCTCAGGCTGAAAGGCTTCAACCTTCCCGAGACCAGTTTGTTTCTTTTTTTTTTTTTCTCCTCAGAAACTGAAGCATGAGAATAGATGACAGCTGATAACAGAATGCAGCCATTTGAGTTGAATTGTCTGATGAAGATAATTCTGCAAGAAAAAGAGGATTAGTTAACTCCCTGGATAGGACTTGCCTGGCATGCACTCATGCAAGAAAGGCTTTCAGCAATGAAGGAAGCAGTTGGGCAGCCTGCATAAACAGGTACTCTGGAAGACAGGGAGTTAGAATGGGCTTTGGGATGAAGAGTTGACTACTGAAGGCTCGATGCCTTCTTCACACAGACTGGAGAAAAGCTTTTTCTATCAGATTTAATAAAGAGTTTGGCCTTTTAGATGGATGGCAGAAGAAAAGGGAGCACTGGTTGCTGAATTTTGGCTTAGCTCAGTTGGTGGAGCAGAGGAATCTACATGCAAAAATCTGTCAATCAATCTCACTGTTATGACAGAGCAATTTCGCACTTAAAACCAACAGACAGGGATTTTTCTTGAACTGAAGCATCTAGGACTCCAGTCAAAGCTGATGGAATCCTTTGTACATACAGGGCATTGCCTAAATTATATAAATCTTGTGCCAGCACACAGTGAAATCAGCATAAAGAACTCTAAAGGTTCGGCCTTGACTTTGAAGGAAGCTGCCCTTCACTTCTGAAAAGTTTAGAGACTTTTAACATTAAAAAAACCATTAAAGGACAGAAAAAATAAGGATGTGTGTGCATACAAAGTGATGCAATAAACAGCTGGAAAACGTTAGGAGAGCCTTCTTTTGTTCAGCCTTTTGTTGATATGTGGCAGTTTTCATGGGAGATAACAAAGCACTCAGATCTGATCGCTTGTGTTTGAGGTCACCTGTTGCCATTCTGCATTGCTCTGCACAAAGTAAATTCAGAATATGCATGCTTTAATCCTCACCATAAAGGTTTATAGTTCTGAAACGTATTGTGGAAGAAGTTGCCTCCTAGAGGAGATTAGGAGTGACCAGAAACATTCCACTTCAGTTTTCTGTTTGATTACTGCCTAAATTTTCTAACTGTTCTCCCAACGCAGAGTGGAATTAGTATAAAGAAGTCTAGATTCAGACTTGACTTTGGAAGAAGTTGCTTTTGGGCAGTTCTGGTTATAACTGAATAGGTGCTGTGCTCATCAGAGGTCATTACTAGCCTTGAATAACCAGATGTACTGCCGATTACTGCTGGTACATTTTGGGGGTGTCTTTTTAGTGGTTAAATGCATGTTTTATACTGTAATCACGTACACACATTAAAAAAAAAAAAAAATGCAAGTTCTGTCCCAGACAGTTCATAGACCACCTCAGTTATGCCTAAATGCATGGGACACCATTTTGTGTGCGGGGGGGGGG
>NW_024582060.1:3161920-3194006 GCF_017639235.1 Corvus kubaryi | reverse complement strand
ATCTGTTAAGTTTGCACTGATGATAAAACACATGCTCCCAGTTGGAACAAGATGCATTAAAAGAGCAATTTCACTTCTACTGCCTAGCAACAATGTCATTGAGCACCTGCAATAGTTTAAACATTAAGCATAATTGGCTTTGCTTGACATAAATCTGTAGTTTTGTAAATAAGAGCAGTTGAGTTTCTATGTAATACCAATTAGCTATAAGGAATGCTTTGTTTGCTGAAGCCTGCAGCTTTGTGGAGGAAAGAGGGAGTTGTTAAGGCTCAGCAGTGGTAGTCAGAAGGTAGAACCCAGATTAGACATTACAGAGGCTTTGAGTGTCCTTGTGCAAGTTACTTAATTTGTTTGAATCAGATTCCCTAGGAATGTATGAAAGAAAGAATTACATTCCTTTTTTTTTTTTTTTTTTTTGTGAAGAACTCTGAGAATGTCTGATCAAAGTACCTTGGGGGTAATTTTACCGCACTAAACTGAGCTGTCTTGTTCTGTGCTGGATTTCTTTTCCCTTCTTTTAGTCGAAGTTACTGTCGCATCTTGAAAGTTCTTGAAAATTTTCTAGAACCATTTGTTTCTGCCAGTGATGGAGGAAAGAGGTGCATGATCCACTAGACATGAAAATCAGTCTTGTTCAGGTCCTGTGGGAACTCTGAGTGGAAAGGGGAGGTAGGAGAATTCCTTCCTTGTGGCATTATAGAGTAGAAGTACAGAGCAGAACTTTTAACTTAAGCTTGGTGTCTCTTTGCTATAACATGTATTAGATTTGCCTCGGCAAGGGCAAATGCAGCTACCTTCCAGAGGATGTTTTGAAAGTCTGCTTTTTTTTCATCTGAAAAGGAAATTCACAAGTTTCCTCGTGATTTCTCTGTTCTGAACAGAATAAAAACTGCCTTTTCCTTTCTACCTTCCCGGTCTCTAGAAAGTCTCACCACAGAAGTCACATTCTGGTGGTGTAGTACTTTAGATTATTCTAGTTTCAATCTCTGTCTGTAACTTTAAATACAGATTTCCTTGAATCACAGAAGGTTGACATCTGAACCTTATGAAGTCTCCTTGTGTGGGTGCTGACTCTTTAAAGTTAATGTGTTCTAATAGTAGTAATAAGAGCAAAAGAAACAGCTCTGACAGGGATTTTTGCGTGTTTTGGAGATATTTTATCTCTACAGAGTGCTGGATGTTGCACCCTAAGACTAGCAAGTTCTATTTTGTTGGGAGATACACACTCTCAGAAATAAAATTAGCAGGAAGTTTTTTTAACATACTGTATGACCAGCATCTTTTCCTACTTTGATTTTGTTTGTTTTGTTTTGAGGCTGAATTCTGTTGTTTGTTCTCCCCAGCTTAAATAAAGGAACCGGAGTATGTGCATCTACAGTTGACTGGGGAGTAGTCAAGCACCTTTCCAAACACCACAATTTTTTGTAGAGCCGAAATATTCTCATTCCTTTCTAACTCACGCCTGAGAAAATGCTCAAGTCTAGAAAATACTGCAGATATTGGCTTTACATTTTTGAGGGTTAGGCTTCTTTCCTGTTAAGATGGGAAACTCCTGTTCAAGTGGTTGCACTGTCACGTCTGGAGGAGCTTAGCTTTGAACAGAGGTTTTGAAACTGAATCTTGAATACCCAGCAGTGTGTGGTGACGAGTTGGAGTTGAATGCAGGTTATACATATTTTCTGGATTCTCCTTTCATTATTTAAATATATATATTCTTATCCCTTTTGGATCAGAAGACATGTTTTGAAAGCTGAAACACTTAACAAACAATCCAAAAAACCCAATCACCGAGAAGGAGTCAGCAGGGACATCAACAAACCTTAAAGCAGTTGATGTTTGTCCTACCTGCTTTGTAGCCTGGTAAAAAGCATCTTTTGAAACCAGATCCTGAATGGTTTTATTGTCATGCCGTGTGAACTTCAGAAGCAAGATTGCCATGAGAGTGGAGGTAGTAGTCAGAGTAGCACTTAATAAAAAGGCACAGTGAGTTATCTCAGTTTCATTTATTGCATGGTCAATGACTGTGATATGAAGATACTGCCTGTTTAGCTGGCAGGATGGAGCAACCTTTGATAACAAGCAAAATCATAAATTCAAAGCTAATGTTGAATAGTAAACCGAAGGTTACAAGAGGATGCTGCTTGAAAGTGAACCCAGCATTACAAGCAATTCTGAATTTCTTCATCTTGGTTCATAGAGTTTTGTTGTTGTCTTGAAATTGTTCCCTTTTAAAGTGTTCAGGAGAAAAACCTGAGAGATTTCAGTATCATGCTGACAGATGATAACCCCCTCAACAAGCTTTGTCACTGGTTATAAGGAGCTGTCATTTAGTGGAAATGTTCTTTAAACTTAAGCTGTTTGTAAACTAAACTTTAAAGGTGAGAATATTGTGTAACACCTTAACAGCAGAAATATTATGCAGCCTTACATGTTCTGTAAAAAAGAACTAGGGAATGCCTGTAACTTTAAGGAAGAAACTTCATTGCAAAGATACAAATAGAGAAATTGTGCAGGTCTTGAAAAAAAAAAGCAAACTGTATGAAGAGGGGAGGGAGGTGATTATTAGCCATTTGAAAATGGTGTTACTTTATTCCTTGAAGCTTTTGATTGCTGCTCTTTGGGATAGGAAATTCATGTTTATGAGAACACGTGAGAGTGGAGGGAGTTCTTGTCTGTTAGACTGCACAGGTGTTAAAAAGACTAAACACAGTGGCAGTAAGGGCACACCTAAAGTATATATATTGTACTTAAAAATTTAAATTAAAAAAAAAAAGAAGACCAGAAAAGGGTGCTTTTGTAGTTCTGGCTTAAGTAGTGGAAGGGTATAACTTAGTAAATCCAGTGCTGCTTCTCCTGTCAGTTCCAATGTGAATTACCAGTCAACTGCTTCTTGCCTTTGCAAAGTTTGCTCATCTGATTAATGCCTGAAATGGACTATTCTCTACTCTGTTATTTAAATCAACAGCCTCTGTTTTAGCAAGGGTTAACTAAAGGAAGGTGATTGGGGTTTGTGCTTTTCCCCCAGTTAGCATTTTCAAGCTCTCTTCCTATGCACCCGGTGATTGTTACTCCTGCTTTTCAGCATTCTTTACTAAATGGCATTTTCACTTTCTTCAAGCCTTTTCAAGACGCAGTGAGTTCCAAACAATCACTTGCACAGATGTTCATAAGTGTTTTGGGGTGGGTTTGTTTGTTTGTTTGCTTTTCAGGGGGGGTTGCTGCGGGTTTTTTTAGATACTTGTGCAGTTCTGACACAGGCTCAGGCATGTAGATCCTTCAGAAATGCTCAGAGAGAGCGGCCCAATTTAAATTATCTATTGAATGCTGAAACACAAATTGCGCATGAAATCCCCAAGCTTCAAGGGTCTCTGGCAGGTCACATCCTACCAGTCAGTCAAACATTTAGTCAGTGCTACCCCCATGCACCTATGAAACTGAGGCTGTTTGACACCTCTGAGAATATTTCTCATGTTAGATCTGTTGTAAATGAGCACATGGTCCAGAATAATTAATGGTAACACTTCAGTCCTTTTTTGACAGAGTTGTGTTTCTCGTGCAGTTTGTGCTGGTCTGTCTATTTAGCTGCAATCAGCCATGCCTGAAAGACAGGAAAGAACAAGACGGACAAGTGTGTCAGTGAGTGAACCTCTTTTCTGTAATTAGAAATGCACAGGGAATAAATTATTCTCTAATTCAAGCTGTCCAGCTCACACTAATAATGACAACTCAAGAAGCAATCTGTTTATAAAAATCAAAACCAAATTTGTGAGACTCCTTAGTGCAAGACAGGATTTACTATGTAGTCTTGTTCTGATTTATCAGGGCTCTAGGAAGGCAGTGTGAGTGTTTGGGGCTGGACTACACAGCCCTTTCAGACACAAATTTTATATCACGGATGACTAGCTAAAACATTAATCAGAGAACAATGTAGCAACTCTGGACCAAATTTTTCCCTGCTAAGTTAATGACTGATAAGGGAAAAATGCCACAGAATAAAGGTATGAATAAACTTGGCCAAAGTCTTGTCTTTATTTTTCTTCTGTGGACACCTTTTAACACTTCTCCATTTAATTGGCATTGGCTTGCATGGGCAAAACCTTTCCTGTGGAGGCACTGGAAAGGACCATTAGCAGTGCATCAATAATCTCTGTTTTCCTCACATAAGAGTAATTAAACTCTTCCTTCTCTGGGCTGTAGGGCCAAGAGACTGGATGGAATCTTGAACTTTTCTGTCCAAAATATTTGGCTCAAAGGATTTTGACTGTTTCTTGAAATTATTTTTGCTACTATTTTCTCCTAAATTTACAAGTTAGCCATAATTAAGGCCTATGTAATTGTAGCACCTGATTAAGATGCAAAAAGCTGAGCACTGAAGAGTTCAGAGCCCTCTTACTTGACTTCAGCTTGGAGTCAAGTGGAGAGGTAATGTTTTGAGAGTGAAGGAGGTGCCAGAGAACCAGCTTTCCAACAGTGAGTCTGAAAATGAGAGTGCGCAGTTTCCCTTTCACACCTGGGAAAGTAATCAGGTCTCAGGATTAGATATGTTACTTATCCTCTCTGAGAGCCAAAAGCTATAAAGAAACTACTCAGAATTTGAGCAGCTGTCATAAAGAATCCCTGACATTTTTAAGCAATCTCAGATCTTTGGATGAAGAGCCACGATAGTAACTCTACTTTTTGGAAGGCTGAGATGTACACAATGATTTCTGTCTGTCAGACAACATGCTGCAAAAGAGAGTGGTGACTACCAGAAGTCAGCCTAACAGGTAACAATATTTTTTTTTATTATTGTGAAATCTCAGCAAATCTCTTTACCCATTTTATTCTTCATAAAAATGTCTGTATTGTGGTCAGCCACTGATCTGAAAGTACAGATGAGATCAAGGGGAGGGAACAAAAGTTATCTGGGTTTTCTGGCACATTTGTGCATATGCATCACTTCAAAACAAGCAGAACAAGCTTGAAGACTCACTGTCCAGCAAGTCAGAGTGCCTAATTAATTTAATTCCAAACCACGAAATTCTCAAATTAGTTTATTATTCAAATATATTCATGTACTTCCCTCCCCCAGGGCTCTCCCCCTAAAAAACCCCTTCCTTTTCAGTGCAGCTCTGTTTTGTGAACATCTGAAATCTGAACAAAAGAGTATCCACAGTGTGTCAGACCAGTCATCCGTTTTACACAGAGAGTGAGGGGGGGAAAAATAAAGGACAAAACACAAAAGCCTTCTGAGGAAACCCTTCCAGGAAGCCAAGCTGAAGGAGATCCCTTTACTTCTGTGTTTCTGCTTGTCCTGATAGCCTCTGTAATTAATCAGAATACAAACAATAGCTGAACATAACGCTAATTGCCAGTTTGGCATGATCTAGTTTAATGTGCAATTCAGGTACTTGTTCTCAGTTTACATCTGTTTTTAGTATCTTTCTGCTAGTGCTTTTGCTCTTGGGGTTTTTATGCCTTTCATTTTAAAGTCCAAGGTGAAACCAGCTGTGGGCCAGACACTTCACTGATCAGGTTTCTACAAGTAGTAGGAAGGGGATTTCGGATGGAGGAGAGAGAATGAACTTGCACATCACCTTCACAGAGTGCTCACTCTTCAAATATTATTTTGTCTGAGTCTCCGCTGCCCTTCCCTTGGCTTTGTAGTTCAACATCTAACATCAGGGAGCTGTGCTAATGAAAGGAGCTGGGGACAGATCTGGTGCTTTTTGCAGTGTAACCTCTCATTTCAAGAGTGAATTAAGTCATAAGTTATCAGAGCTTGAGCTTTCTAAGTCCACAAAATAGACACGTGGCTGATTTGAAGTTAGCTTTCGAATCCATTTGTAGGAAATTCCTCCTTTTAAAAATAGGATGGGATCTTTCCTTTTTATCATAGCGAGCAAGGCACTTGGGTCTTCTTTGATGGAAGAATTAGGTCTAGCTTTTTGTCACATGGGAAAATAAATAAAAATGAGTTGATGCTTACACCTTGGCTTCTATTCCTTCACATGAACTTAAGCCTCTTGTGACCTGACCTCAAAAGAAGGATGTGTACAAGTAGTCTTCCTAGTGTATTTGGGGGTTTGTTTTTGTTTTCCTTTGCCTTCCCCAGCTTTCATCCACCAGTGCCCTCAAAGCTTTGATATGAGGAGCACCCCAGGGTGTTACAGATGTTCTCCTTGTTTTTTCAGCTCTTTTGGCTGCTTTTGACAGGCAGCTCTCGGTGGCCTTGTGCTGGCATCCCTGCTCCTGCTCACCTTTCCTCTCACCTGTTATGGCACAAGGCTCTTTTTTTGTCTGCCCCATGGCACGCAGTGCTCTAATCCAGGCTTCTTTCACATCTCCTCAGAAGTAATTCTGCTTTCCTGGCTCCCTCTGAGGATCTGTCACCCAGCCTCACTCGGTGTTGCATTATTAACCATCAAGTAGACACGAAGTGAACCTGGTGGAAACTGTATTCCAAGAGTGTGTGCGTGTGACCTGCTGTTCCCCTGGTCTCTGCTCTGCTCCCACGTGTGCATCTGTGCGCAGTGGGAATTCGATTGCTGTAGGAATCGTCCGTGCCCGTGTCCTTGCACACTCACTGCTCTTTGTCAGGTCCCTCGGGTTTGGAACTGCCAGGGAATTGGTGTCTGCGCTGCATTCCAGGAACAGTGGGGACATCCAGTGGTCACATGGGTTATAATTAATTACTCCCGATCCCGTCAGGGAGATCAGATTTCCAAGCTTTCTTGTTTTCTCAGCGTTTGACTTGTTTTTCATCATAGCTCATTATGCTGTAAAGTGTCTGACAGAAGGTTGGGATGACTTGTTTTCTCTCGTCTTTTTCTTCCCCCTATGTGATGTTGCCTCATATCTATCAGCAGCAGAAATCAGGAAGTTGAGTCTCTCGCAGACAAATATCTGGGGATATCTTTTAATTGCTTTTCAAATTGAGGATTTGGAAGAAAGAGTAAAGAAAATATAGCTATTGTTTTGAATGCATAACACTGGAATAACTGGTAAATAAATGTTATTGCTAGTGGTGACAGGGATTTTTTTTTTTTTTAAAGTGATGATAAATAATCACAACTTAAACTTTTTATACAACTTTTTCAAATTACCTCATGCATAATGCATGTGCACCTTGGTTCATCTGGTGTCTGTAATGAGGCTGAGAGGAGCTGTCTCCTTCCCTTTTCTGAGCTTGGCAGTGATCAGATTCAGTCCCTGCTCATTGCGGAAGCAGAGCCTCCCATTTTCCCCACTGAGTGGTTTTTTTCTGGAATGATTCTGAACAAGATAGATTTTAAAATACACAAATAAAAATAGACCTGTTCTGTGGTTGTCACAATATAGCATAACTGTGAATTCCAGACCCTTCCATCAGAGGATGGAAGATGTTTCTTATCCTGTCCTGCTAAATTTGTACTGCATGTGTATATATATATATTTAATTTGTTAAATTGAGTTTAATCAATTTAAATTAATTGAATATATATATTTAATTTGTTTTATAGTCATGCAGAGGATCCAACTGTCCTTTGCTTTCTTGGTGACTCCAAAAATGGCACAAGCTGATCTTAGCATCAGGATAGCAAAATGTCTTTCTGCTGTGCATCACTGTGGTCAAATCTATTCCCTCATTTTTTTCAGAAATGTTAAAAAAAAAAGAGTATGAACCCTCCAGGGATTGAGAGAGCACATAAATATCTTAACTTATTTTAAAATTAATTTATTGTAATCCTGTATAAAACTACATTTCTTTTAGTCTATCTGAAAGTGGAAACACTGCCTTTATTTTGTTGTCAAATTACAAATTAATTTAAACAATACAATTGTTCCTCTGCTGTTTAGTGTTCCCACGTTGAGACAAAATTTGTGGAGGCCATGGGAGAAATTCCAGCAAAGGTCACTGGCCTAATCATAAAATGTCTTTAAAAGTTTTATGATCTTTTAATGGAGTGCAGTATGATATTTCCTCCTGGAAAAGATCTAGCTCTGGAACAAAGCCTTCCAAAGGAACACTGCAACTTTGGTACAGCAATTCTTTTCCCTAGGTTTGCATGGTGGCAGTGACCAGCCAAAATGCTTGAATCATTTGTAAAAAATATGATGCACAAATAGAGCAAGAAAGAAGTCATGGATTTTAAATTTTACCTTGGTGGAAGAGTATGGTAATTTCAACAAGGCAAACTCATATAAAGGAAAAATAATTATCTAATATGCATTTGTCTTTAAGCAAACTTTATTGAATTACCTCTACTTTATTTGTGAAATAATTGCTTTTTCCAGTGTACCAGGATGGTTAAATTTCAACAAATCCTTAATTTTTCCTGGGTGATGGAGATGGTGGGAATACCAGACTGGAAAAGCTGTGGTGCTCTCTCACTTTCTCTCCTGGTATTTCCCCACGCAAAATCATCTTCAACCCCTGCTTCAAAAGTGTGGATGAACATCATAAGCTAAACAATGGGTGTGACCGAATTTATGTCAGAAGTGAGCAGTTACAAAGCCTAATTTTTAAAAACAACTTTGTCTATAGGCCAAAGCCGTGTGCTTTTTACTGTCTGGTGGAAATCTTTCAAATGTTGAATTGTTCCTACCGATACCGACTTTTGAAAGAAATACATTTCAAAGGTCTGAATAAACGCTATGTGCATGGCCTTTCCATGTTGCAGTGGAGACTGTTATTATTTCCTCAAAATAAAGTGGAATTCTGGACATTTGGAGGGGTTGTCAGGAAAGCTCTGGGCTGTCCATCCTGTGCAGCGGGCCATTAATCAGCTGAGGAGCAGGGCCTGGGCAGCAGCTCACCTGTGTCCTCCTCCACTTCCTTCTGGAGGGAGCTGCTGCTCCTGCCTGGTGCCTCCCAAGAGCCATCAGTAATGTGCATTTGAAGTTCTGCCAAGGGGAAGCGTAGCAGGGTTTGACAGTAGCAGCGGATGTCGTGAGGATTGGGGGAGGGTTTTTTGTTTGTTTTTTTGTTTCTCGAGATGAGCCTTTCCGTTTGCGCTTGAAGTTTTGCTTGATTAATGTATTCATTAAAGAGGAGTGATGGTAATGATTAAACAAAAACATCTTTAAAATGCAGAGTTCATTTCAACCCATTTGGTTTTGTTGCACACAAATTGGATTGGCATTGCATCCTGCACAGCAGGTACTCCACTTGAAATCAAAGACAGATGCTTTTATAGGATTAGAAAGGATATCTTGAGGGGTGGAGGAAGAGATTGAGGTTGGGGGGCTTCTGTTGCTTTTTCTTATACTTTTTAGTAACAGTGAGAAATGAATAATGATAATACTGCTGTTTTGTCTGCCTTGAGTACTAATAATATTGTTTGCTTACAATTAAAAGGAAATAAAAGCTTCGTTGTAACTTGAATTCTGAACAAATCAAGGATACTTAATTGAGATTCTTTCCCTCATAAATAACTAATGGCACCTGAGTCTGTTTGAATTTTAATGCTAAATATCTCTGAATGAAAATATTTGACTGCTGAGTCATGTCAGGCTGCCACTTTTTTATTTTTTTAATTATCTGGCTGACTGTTATGTCTTTTAAGAGCTTCACAAATTACTTAAGCACAGTCTTTGCCCAAATGGAGGCCTGATGAGGGAGCTGCAGCTTGCAGAGGATTGCATTGGTTAAAATAAATGGAATTGAGGCATGTCTTTTGAAAGAGAGATCTCAAAGATTGAGTTCAACTGCCGAAGGTACTGATCTTCCTCAAATTCACCACAGCCAGTTGACTGCTGCAACAAGAGGGGAAGGTCTAGGATCATTTCCATGGCTCTGGCAGGACCTTCCAGTCAAAATGCCCATTTGGGCTGCCCTTTAGGAGGTGTGGTTTCCAGGAGTCACCAGCACCCCGTGAAAGTCGAGCTCTGGTGAAATATCACCTGGAACACCCAGATCCCATTTGCCACCCCTCTGTAAGCCAGCATTCCCCACAAAACATTTTCAGATTTCTTGGTGTTAAAAATGATCATATCCTTATGCAGGCTTTGGGGCTCCTGACTTGGAATACCTTCCTTGCAATCTGCTGTGCTTAATCATCCGGCATTTCCACACACTGTAGCCTGGCTGGAGCTTGCACTGTTTACTGTTTACCACATTCCATCCACACTTACAGCTTCACAAAATATTTCTAATTTAGTCTCTTTTTAAATACATAATTCCAGGAGCTTCTCCTCTCTCTTGACACTGCAAAGCATCAAAAATCTTGGGCTTTCCCAATGGAACCGTAAAATACTTTTTTTTTTTTATTAGTGTATTAGTTAACATTTAGCCTCACCTGTACAAAAGAGAGTTGAAGGGAGGAGCAGCTTGCTGGGAATAATCACCTTTTTTTAGTGTCACTGTTACTTTCCTGAGTGTGTCCAAAGATTCAGATCACGTGCAGGGTTGGCTTCTCTGTGTTGTTCAAATACCACAGATGGAGAATCTCTAACCTCAGGAACTTGTCGGTGCCTTAGGAAACAATAAAACCAGAATTCTGAGAAACAAGAGGGAAACCTCACGTATCCCAACCAATTGAAATTTTTCTCCAGCTAATGCCATTTGATAACATCACTCTATGTGGTTTGAGTTTTCCCTCAGCTGCTGGTGAATGCTGCCTGTTCTAGATCATGAGAATCATGACTGCACTGGGCCCTTGTTTAGGGTTTAATACCTGGTTTCATTCTGCTGCCTGGCTTGACTTAGTCATTTATGAGCATCTGGGTGTGCCTGAAGGTTGGACTTGATGGCCTAAGATGTCTTTTCCAACCTATCTGTATGATCTATGGAGATTTTCAACCATATAAAGTCCTAACATTGCTATAAGGTTCTGTTTACTATTGCTGTTGGGTTTGGGTTTTTTACAATTCCTACATTTTACCTGTAATGTATATGGTTTTCAGAAGACAGGAACTAACCTTAGATTTTTATGATCAAACCAAAGTCAGGTCTGGCATTTTGTCTTTGATGATTTTACTGCAGCAGCAAAATCCTGAAGTTTCGGAATCAAATTATAATTATTGCCCCCAACTCTTACCTGACTTTGCTTTCAAAACTAATCTCTACTGCAGATTTGATCTTGTATTTTTCTCTTCAGGTTTGCCTAGCACTAGGTTTATCTGTGCTCCTTATGAACTCCTAGCTTGGTAGAGTCAATTCTTGATGGGGGTTGGTTTGATTTTCAGAATAAAGGATCTTAACCTATACAGTTCACATAGGCTAGACCGAGGGAATAAATCAATAAATCAATAGGGAAGTGGAGATAGCCTTGCCATCTTCTATTGCATATTTGTGGTCCTGCTTGAGAAACAAACTTTGCCATTTAAGTACATGCAAAGAAATAATTACTTCTTTTGCAGTAACTCCCTCGTTCCAATCTTAAATCAACCTACAGAATCTAGAGGAAGATGTTTTAAAAATGACTAGACACCTGGAAAGCAAAAATATAGGTCATGATTCATAGAGGTGCTTTTTCTAATTCCAATAGTTTTGCACAAGAGTAACTTTGCTTTTTTTGTGCCTCCAGTATTGGTGTACAACCTCTTTAATTGGCTGAGATTTTAAAGAACACTCTAATGAATGTTTGCTTCCCATTGAACTTTTGAGAGAGAGATTTGTGATGCATTCTCTTAAAATCATGAACAGAAAAGCAGTTTGCTTACTCAAAAACAGTATCCCATTGAAGAAAGATGTGGTGTTTATCATTCAGCAATCAACTTAATTGCCTTCCATTATGAAATTGGCTTGGGTTTTTGGGTTTCCGCCATAACAGTTTTTAATAGCACAAATGAATTTTTCATAGAATGAGAATGAAAAACACTTCCAAAATGCTGAATTCAAAGATACATTTTTCCACTGTGCATTCTTCCATGCTCCTGCTGGAAATCATCAAGTCATATGCTGTTATTGCTTGTCAGAAGACCCATCCAGATGGGAAGTCCTTCTATTTTATGTTAGCAGAGGCTGTAGGAAGCCAGAAATAGGGAAGTGGAGACAGTCTTGCCATCTTCCAAAAATGAATACAAGAGGAATGTAATCAACCTCCCAGGAGAACTTGAGAAGTTTTACTGCTTCCTGACTTCAGTAGGAGCTCAGTTCTATCTGTAGAGTCATTCTACTGTGAGCCCTGATCCACTTTTTAATGCTTATTTTCTCCATTGCAGGGGGAGTATCCAACAGGTCAGGCAGCTCCTCTCATCTTGGAAATGATGGCCACACCAGATCCACAACTGAGAAAACTCAGGAATTAAATGCACAACACCCTGCAGGTGTGGGTGGTTGTACGGATGCAGATCAACAGGGACACTTGGGCAGTTACTTTCTCAAAAATTCTTCTCTCCTTTTCCCATGTTTTTTCTGTTTTCCTCTGCTTGAGAAACTTGTGGTTCCTCTAACATTGGCCTGAGCCCTTATTAACTACAAAAGTTACATCTTAGGGGGCAGCAGAAGTGACAGAAGCAGTACTGGGTCTTTCCTGGAGGCTCTGCTTAGCCAGGTGACGTCACCAAGACCAACAAAACCTTTACTTTTATGAAGCTGGAGCACTTTTTGAAGACAAGAATGTGTAGCTCTTTCAGTATGTCTCATATGAGAGCTGTAGGGTCCCTTTCCTACTGGTACAAACAAAAATCTGCTGCTGCTATAAAAGGTTTTCCACACTAGAAGAAGATCTACATTCGTTTATGCTGATTTAAGTGTGACCAGTTGATGCTTGATTGTATCAGAGCTATTTAATTTTAAAAAATAATTGAAATAACCCCTCTGCTTTCTGTGCTGCAAATCAAATTTTGGCTAGCTGTTGTATTTTGCTGCAGGATCTGGTCTTCATAAACAGCATCTCAATGCATATTTCATTATTCTTTTCTGCCTTTCTTGACTCCTAAGGTCTGAATATTAACATATCAGTGGAGTTAATTTTTAGAGCAATTCAGGACACTTTATAAAAAGAAACATTTTGAGGATGATGTAGGATTGAAAAAAAAACAACACAGCTTTTCAGTGCTGCTTCTGCTTTGTGAGCATTGATTTCCTGGTTGGATTTGTTGATTGGATTGGGTTTTTTAACTAGTATTTTTTATGCAATTTTTTTTAATACCACTGATCTTCATGGCTGTTATTGTAAGATTATTGCAGAGGCATTTAAAAACCATTTCTAAATAAGATTTTAATTTCCTCATCTCTCTCATGTAAACCGCAGTGATGAAAGCAAACGTTGCTATTGAATTCCATGTTCTTTCTTTCAGAAGAAGAGAAAAAAATTGAAAGCTTTACTGGGACAACGTTTTAAGGAGTTTTGCTGGATATTCTTTTCGGGAAGACGGAAGTTGTCACAAGAAAGAAGAAAATAGATGGACATTTCAGAATTTGTGTTTGTCTAAATTTCTCTAAAAATTAATTCTGAAACTGAAGTACTTTAGGAATCTTATAATCTAGGAAAATCAGACTGGTATCCAACACACATTAGTGTGTTGACTTCTTCCAGTGGTAGCTGCTGTGTGTGCTTGTTGCTGTCAGGAGATCATGTGGATGCATTGTCTGATAATAGCTGTATTTTTTACTTACCTGTCAGATTTGAAAGGCTGAATTGATGGTGTGTGTGGTTTAAACAGGATGGATGTGGATGTGTACAGTACGTGTCTGTCAAGGCAAGTTGGAAATGTATGAGTTAACTGTATATTGTTTTGTAGTAGGGTAAATTTTTAATCACGTTGCATGTATGCTTTTTTTGGTGAAGGAAGTAATTGATATTTGGGACACAGAGGGATATAAATATTTTATTCAGTCTCCTAAAAATAAAAGGAGTCATGTGGGTTTCTTTCATGAACTTATATGTTTATAAGGTTTAAGATGAAGGAATTTATTCATGAATGTTGAGATGCAAAAATACCACCAGCAACAACAGCTGCCTAAATCAGTGGAGACAGTAGTGACTTACACAGTTTTGTTTTATATCTGCTTTGACTTTTGAGGGCAGGGAGCTTGTAAACACTCACACCTCTGAAAACAACTAAAAGTCTCTGTAGGTGGTGACACACCTCCTTTCCCTTCATTTACTAAATCCCATCACCAGTTCCTGCATTCCCATCCCTCTTTGGCACTGACAATGTGGTACAGAGTTACTGATATGAGCTGCAAGAAAAGTCTGGATTTTTTGGAAGGAACTTATTTTCTGAGGCACTAATTGGTCTTTTCCTGACAGAGCAAAAGTGGCTCAAACCAACTGCATCGTACATGGTGTTCTTTTCTCTAAAACTGCATCCACTGGGGCTTTTCTTAGGCTGAGAAACCTTGTTATGCTGAAATGGTGAGTGGAGCTTCAGGACACTGATGTGACAATAGCATTATGTACTTAGTGTTGGCTGTAGGGGGTTTGTTAAGGCTCTGTATTCAGGTATTCAAAGACAAGAAGACATCAAAGTGACAGTGTTTTACTTAGTCACAGAGATGAGAGGGATGTGCCAGGTTAGATGCAAGAGATGAGCATTAGTGACACTGCTGGCCATTGCCTGGACAGGGTGCTTTGTACCCACCATCAGGCTCTGACTGAGGAAAAATGTGATTAAAGCAAGTGTAGCGAAAAACCCCACTTTGCCATGTTTCCCTCTTTATTAAAAAATCAGCTATTAATAATCCCCATAACAATAATCTCTGCATCTGCAAATACAGTGGGACAAGCCCCAGTCTGAGCTGGAGAGGAAAGGTGGGATGTGTGCAGGTGTGCTGGAGAGATGTTAGCATCCTACTGAATGCTGTTAGCAGGGGCTTGTCAGCCCTGTCCTCTGAACTCAAACCCTGCGTGGTTAAACAGACAATAAATCAAGAATTGTTCTGAAAACCTCACCAAAAGCAAGCCTAATAGAGCCTCTAAATCTGATCAGCACATTGCATTGATCTCATTCCTGTTTATCCAACTTTGATAAGGCTGTAATCAGTCCCTCATGAAAATATTGGGCTTAAAATCTGTGGTTTAGCATCAGGAGTTTGGTATTGTGGTTGTTTGGGGTTTTTTCCCCCCTCTCTTTGCTGCTTGCTGCCGTTTGAGCACAGCACGTTGTTTGCCAGTGAAAATATAGATTGGGTGATCTGTCTCTTTTAGACCATTCAGTGATGAAATTTCTACTGTACTACTTTATTGTGACATTACCTGACTAGATAAAGCCATTTTCTGTCTGAGGAGGGAAAGAAGCTGGCAGTGTCTACATAAATCGTGTTACTCATTTCATGCTGAGACAGGGGTTCCCAAAGGGAGATCCTCTGGGACACGTCCCTTCTCAACAGAAAAACAAACAGAGGCACAGCCTGTTTCTGAGGAATGGAACTGATCAGTTTTATAATGTTGCTGTTATTATAATAAACAGCTATTGCAGTTTAGTTTAACAGCTATCCCAACAGCTATTAAAAAGTAAAGCACATACGAAAGAAATACAGCCTCCTCCTGCTCCCCGCTTTCCCCAAAGCACTTGGCGTCACCCTTGGACTCCAATTGCAGGGGAATGCCTGCCTATCTTAAAATAATGTAATGTAGGTTTGTTCATGCCAAAATTGCTGCTATGTCTGGCCCATTTGAATACCATTGTCCAATATTAGAGTGAGGCAGCTCTCAGATCCGTTTGTGAAAGCACCAGATTTTTAATAGCTCCTTATTTTGTGAGCTGCTCGCCCCTAGATCCTAATGTGCTTCATAAAAATAAGGCAAAATTCTCATCCTTGTTTTGCAGACCGAGGACTGTGGTCTTTAGAGATAGATAACTGAATAGGGGAGCTGGACTGGATTTCTGGCAAAAGCCATTTTTTGTCAGGAAACATTGATTCATTAAAGCTCTTTTGCAGAAGCATATGCTTTGATGAAACTCCTGGCATGAAGTTTTCCTGACGCGTGGGACGGAATTTAAAGGCAGACTTTCTGTGCTGGCAGAAAAGTGAACACGGACTTTCCTCCACGGCTGTGAAGGGCCCTGGGTCACTCAGCTGGGCTGTCCAGAGTGTCTGTGTCCTCCACAGCAATGTAGGGGTATCCAGGGATGCCTTTTGCTGTCCTCTCCAGGTGCTGAGACCTCTCAGTATGGCAGAGAATGGTGAAAGGGCTGATTTTCCAGAGCCTGCTTTGAAAGACCTGGGGTCTGTCCCTCCCTGCAGGCTGTCCAAGCCAGGCTTTGTGTTCTTGCAAGGCATATACCAGGAATATCTCTGGGGTCAAATGCAAAGCAGTACAAAAGAGTGCAAAGTTGTACAGACTGAGGAGTTAGAACTCTGAAGAGTTTTTTATTTGTCAGAGAAAACACTTTGTTCTCTCCTACTGGTAGTTACTGGGAAGAAACTCCTGACAGCATCCTGGAAATCAGTAGCTCTGGCTATGCGTGGCATTTCTGGTGAGGCTGTGTGGACACACTTTCTGCTGTTCTGAGCCTCTAGAAGGAAGCTCTTACTCTTCTGGTGGAGTCCTTGATCTGCGATGAACAGCCACAACTCTGACAATAATAATCTGCACTTCTTTAGTTACTGACTGCTACACAACTCAAAATTCCCTTTCAGAGCCTGCACGAAACAACCTGATGTGCCTGAGCAGTGGGTAGGATAGTCAGTGTTCTTCCAGCTGGGGGAACTGGAGATCTGACAGACTCGGTGATGTGCCCAGTGTCACACGGGAGGGAGGGAGGGCTGCTCTGCACCTGAGACCGAGAACAGAAGTGTCGGCTCCTTCAGCATGCAGAGCTCACCTGTGCTCAGCACTGCACCTCAGGCCTCCTGGTGCTCTCTTCCCTGCCTTGCCCACATTACCACATCCCCACCTAGAGGTTCAGTACTCTAGGAAGAAATCAGAAGGTGAAAAAAAAACCGCTACCTCTTCCATCATAGATGATTTGGGCTTCTTTTTTAAACACTGCCCTTTCATTTTCTTTTTTTTTTTCTTCTCCTTGTTTTCTCTGTGCGTGCCCACTTTGTTTTCCAGCTCTATCCAAAATACCCAGGACTGTGTAGTTGGCTGATTGGTGTCTTCTGGGGTCTTTTCTCCTTTGATAAAATGCTGCTGGCTCTTCTGTACCTGCTACTTTATATCTTTCCCCCTCTCATATATAGCTACCTATATCATATGGAAAGGATCAAACAGTTTTGATTTTTCCCAACGATACTGAGAAATGCAATATTTATCACAGGTTACTTGCAGAGAAGAAGAAAGGAGAATCTAAGAGTGTTCCCTTCAGCTGTGTTTCTGTCAAGGCACGGTATATGTCCCAGTCCACTTGTTTTGCTCAGTGTTAGTTCTGCTTGCTACCAGTTGTAATGCAGCAAGACTGATAAAGTTGGTTGCCTACTGGCCATGTGAAGGAGAAAAAACAACCAAAGCTGGTTGTTAGTTATCCCCACTAAAGTGCTAAACAAATCTCCCAGCAGCTAAACTCCCTTCCCTTTCTGTTACTTACTGTACCTTGTAAATCAAATATTTATTAACTGAAAACAGCTTTGCTCACTGACTGATCTTGCAAACATGGGACAAATTCACCACAGCTGGCTAGTGGCCAATTGCTTATTCAGGCTGCTAAAGGAAATCGGCCTGGTGGAAAGACAAACTATGTGATGATTTTTCTTCCCCCCTTCCTCACTTGCCAGGAACAAACCGCTCACATCACCGCTTTGTCTGCCGTATTTACCTCTCATGAAAACGGATGTGTCTGAATGAGGTCACTGCCACTCTTTTGAAGAGGACTTTATGTTTGTTGTGCCTGCGTCAGAAACGAAGCTTTGGTGGTTTAAAATGGTGGGAGCAAAGGCAGACATTGTTTCAATTAGCATTTTGGGTCTGTCACCCGGTGAAATGAAAAGCTCTTTTAAGCAGCTGTTTCTGCGGCTGCCGTCTGATCATCTCTCGCCGTCTCCTGGCTTCGTGTTAATCTGTGGGGGTCCTCAACAGTCCAACTGCAGCAAGCTTGAAGCCTTTGGATGTTGAGGGATGACAGGATGCAAAGAGCAAAACTAAATTCACACTCACTTTCTCTTCCTCTGGAAGTGCTGCCGGTAAACTTGAAAGGTCTTTGCATCAGTCGAAGCTTTGCCTTTGGTTGCTGTAATGAAAGTGATTTGCTGTCCGTTGTCTAATAAATATCCCACGGAATGACAGCACAGTTGTGCTCTTTCACTGAAAGGGAGGCAGAGAACAAGCAGGAATTTCAGGCATTTAAGAGAGGCTCTCCAAGGAGTTGTTCAGGGACACTCTTTTCCCTCCCTGTCAAGGCCAGAGCCACCTGCTGCAAGCACTTGCTTGCAGTAAGCGCACACAGCAGGCTGGGCATCAGCAGTAAGTTCATTTTCAGTGACTCATTTGGGGCCTGAGGATCCTCACCTTGTGCCCTGCAGTTTTTCTCAGCAACTCCACACTGATGTTCATCAGCCGTGGTTGCTTTGCTTTCACTGGTTATTACCAGAAGGACTTCAAATCTTATTAATGTTTTGTGTAATTATCTTTGTTCTCTCTCTCTTGGACTAATTTGAGGGATGATACAGCAATTCTCTCCTCACAGCAGCGCTCTCCCCCAGCATGAAGCACCAGCCTGCTCCTGGGTGTGTGTTCTGTTCCCCCTGCTACTCGAGGGCTGCTCTCCTCCATCAGGCACCAGTGGCTTGGGATGTCCTGCAGCAGGTTTTCCTGGAGAGCAGCAGGAAGCCATCAGTACCTCTGCAGCACGCTGGGCTTTGTGGAAGCCCTTGGAATCTGTGTGACTGTGCAGCAACAGTGGCCTCAGGAGCGCTGCTTAGCTGGACCTCAGCATGGAGCTTCTCAGGCGGTGGGACAGGGCTGGGCAGCACGGAGGGGGAGCTGCTCCATGGGTTGTGTCTGCCTCGTGAGTGCACTTAGAACACTCTGGTTCACTGCCAGAAGAGGACAGGGTCCTTACTGCTGGTTCCTGAAGTCACAGGTGACCAGTACCTTTCAGGCCAAACACGTTTGCTTTTTCCTAAGGCTAAAAACCATAATCATCTCTGGATCTTCTGACCCATCCCCTTGTGAATTATTGCTAATATTTTCCCTTTTTCATTTTTATACCTTTGGATAGTTGAAGATGGATATACTCTGTCTTTAATCACTTTGCCAAGCTGGAAATATTTATATATTTATAAGAAAAGGAAAAAATCTACATTTTATATTTGTGACAAGATGCATGAGCATTGCTGAGCTAGAAGCAACTGCCAGAACCCACAAATCTCTGTGTTAATTTTACATCCACCAAGCAGGGGTGATATATTTTACAGTGTGCATTAACAAGATGGTCATCAGGGACTGATTATTTAGATAACAAAATAGCCACAAAGTCACTGTTGCTTTTTTTTTTTTAATTCACTTTTAATATGTATAAACTATTGTCCTGAAAGGCCGCTGAATACAGAGCAAGAGTGGCGTAGGGAAAGGCAAGAAATGCATAGAAAGCTGCTGGCAAAGCCACTGTAAATACCCACCCCACACTCAGTTACTGGTTAACTGGGACAGGATGGACTCAGCCTGCTGCCAAATCCCAGTACCTGCCCTATCTGCGGAAGGATGTTTGTCTTGCCACAGGTACCTGATGGATGAGGATGAGAAGGGTGTCATGTTGTGCATAACACAAGCACCAAAAGGTCGAAGTGCTAAATTTATTGTTTGCCTTTCCTGGGTGACAGCATTATTCTGCAATTCTGAGGTTTCAGGTCTTTCCACTCTGCCCCAAGGCTACTTAGAAAGTGTTTTGAGGAAAATCTTGACTCAAAAGTGTGTCCAGAGCAGTCTTATATTTACAACCCTCCAACATTACCCAGAAATGCACTTTCAAAACTTTGCTTGCTTGCTCCAGACTAGTTCTTTCATTCCAGATAAATATAGAAATGGGAGAATTCTTACCCAAACCTTTCTGGTTGCCATGAAGTGGTGCTTCATCATTAAAAAAACACCAAAAGAAGAGGAAGAAAATAACCAACTCCTTGCTTTGTGTATCATACACAGTAATGCATATCTTGGTAATGGGAACAGGCCTTGTACTGGTACCTTAGGCCAGCTATCAGCTCTAGGTTTAATGCACTTTTCACAAGAGTGTTTATTTGCTGTTTGCTGTTAGCCATTCTGAAACTGCATTTCATTCTTTAAGGCTTGCTTTGCTTTTTTGATGGTGTTTTGGTGTTGTTTTTTTAAAAATTTGCCTTAAACTGGTCCAGATTTTCCAAATAGACTCTCTGACCTGACAACAGAAGGCACCAAATGCAGGGGCCTATTTACTTTCCAAATGGTTTGGGTTAAAGGATTTAGGCTGAAGCAGAGACAACCTAATTGTTGCAGTTTGGAAGTAATTTTACCCATGAAAAACGAATTGGTCCCTGAATTTTTCAGCCAATCCATTAAGACTACATGATGTTATTCCTCAAAACTCTTCTTTTTCCCTGACCATATTTATTTAAAGGCCAAGCTCTGTCCAGTTTGCAGCTGACTGACCCCGGGGAATTAATCTAATTTGCTGTCTATAAATAAGGAGGCGAAGAGACCCTGGAGGCTGGAGAAGAGGGGTGAGCAGACGTGTGATGAGGGGTCTCTCACCCACGTAAGTGAGGAGAAACACTTTAGATGGGTGTCAAAACCAGATCAGAGGAAGTGAGCCTTTCCCACTAATTGGTTTCTAAGTGCTATTTATGCCTCTTGTCCCCAGATTCACTCACACCTCTGGGAGCACAGCATTCCTGAAGGTGACTTGGTCGGGTTTCTTCACACGCTGTCATGGTCTGTGGGGTGTGGCAGCTGCCATAAGCTCTGGAGCACCAAACCCCCCTCACGCAGGTGCAGGAGGACGTGTGCCATGTCTGGGAAGGAATCAGGGCTCCCAGGGGAGTGGGGAGCTTGTGGGGCACTGAGCCTTGCTGCCCTGCAATGGGGAGCTGCTCAGGAGAGCAGGGAGCAGAGCTGAGTCCTGTCCACTCCCAGCAAACAGCCATCCCTGGAAATATCCAAGGTCAGGCTGGATGTGCCTCTGAGCAACCTGATCTGGTTGAAGATGCCCCTGCGCACGGCAGGCAGGTTGGACTACATGACTTTTAAGGATCCCTGCCAACCCAAACTAGTCTACGATTCTGTGGTTTCTGGTGCCTTCATTACCAGGAGAGATTACCAAGGTGGCTTGGGCTGTGCATTCCTGGCCAGCTGCAGTAAGCAGGGCTGACCCTGTGCTGGATTGGGTGGGGGACCCAGCCCAGCTGAAAAAAACCCACTCTCGCACATGGTGGGAAATTGTTTCTTTGAAACCACATCAGCCCCCAGACGTGTCCGGCTGCACAGCCGCCCAAACAGCTCTGACAGGGAATGGGATGAGCCGGGACATGCCGAGGTGACCACAGAGCAATCCTGCTCGCTTGCCTCCCTCCCAGCTGACCATCACGGCTAACACAGGAAAACTTCCTGAGCGTCTTTCTTTCGCATTCCAGAGGCAGCCAGGCTCCTCTCCATGAGGAGATGGGAGAAGGAGGGGAAGGATGACAGATTGGTGAGAGGAGCGCTATGCCTCTGACAGCTTGCAGATGCATGGGAAACAAGGTTGGCAAAAGGCAGCATTAGGTGTTCCCGCTGCCAGCTAATGGTGTCCAGTCAGGTGGGTTAGCCTAACAGACAGATAGTAATGGATTAGCTGTACCAGAGCAAATGCTTTGTTGGCAAGTAACCATTTACAACCTACTGCGCTCTTCCACCCAGAATTTTCCTACTTAATTCCCTGACAAACCACTGTCCTAGCACCACCTAGTGTCCAGCCTGGCAATTCAGACGTCCTTAACGTGGGAATTCCAGCCATTTGCGGCCTAAAGAAGAAAATTCGGGGGGATATTCTTGGGGTTTTTAAGCTAACATAGACTCCTAAAGCACCTTCAGAAAAGTCGACAGTTGTAACATCTGAAATAATGCTTTTATTTCCAAATCCTGCCATTATTTAGCATGATTTTCTTCTCTCAAATGTCTGAAATCTCTCTGCATAGAAAAGGGCAGCAATCAAGAACCTTTCCTGACAGGGATGTTGAAATTTTCACTTTCAGAAGGGGTATCTTGGCTGAATAAATGAGGAACACAGAGGTATTAAGGGACTCCATGAAAGATGCAGGTTCTTCAATGTCAGCGGCAAGGCAAGACAGTGGTTAAAATTTTGCTGCTTAAAAGCACTGGATTATTTCCAAGAGGATGGAGAAATGGAGAGCAGAGTGTGCCTCAAAGAACGGCAAAATGAGACCATGGTGTGCCTGGCAATCCGAGCTGGCATGCAAAGAAACTGAAATTACTGCAAAGTGTCCTATTTCTCATGAAGTCAGAAGCACAGCAGGAATGTTGGCACTCCCAATTCCAGCCTCCAAGCAGCATGTATCATCATAACTTATTGCCAGACTCTTGGTTTATTAGCACTACGGAGCCAGGAGCGTGCGTTTGCATCCCTTCTGTCATATTGCATCCATGGGGTTAAGCCTCACAGTTTGCAAAGTGGAGCAGACTAATTATCATCCATAAGAAATGACTCAAATCTGACAGTCACATGTCTCCTGGGAAGGACAACCCAGGAGATATCAACGAGGGGGGAAAAAAAATCACTTCTGGGAAAACTTTCCCAAGTTTTCAGTAGTTCTGATGGTGTTCTTTCCCCTGGTGTCTCACAGAAATCCCAGGCAGCAGAAACACTTTTGATGGATGTGTCTCAAGGACCACTGTGTGTGTGTGGCTGTCAGCACCAGCACTGTGAGTGTGTGGCTGCCTGCTCTCACTCCCTGGTGTGGGAGAGCCCCAGCTGCCCACACGAAGGGTCAGCACAGCCATAGGGACCCTCACTCCAGCCACAGCCACTGCTCTGAGCACTGCTCCAGCTTCTCTAGAGGGCTCCTACTGACATCCACCTTCCTCCCCAAAGGGAAGCCCTGCTTCCTGCCCTGCTAAATCCCACCAGTTATAGGGAGAGGGGGATGTGTTGCAGGAGGCACCAGCATGGTTTGCCCAAACAACAGGGTTTCGAACGAGGGCTGCTTTTGAAATGGATCAGCAGAATAAATTATTAGAAGAAGCAGAATTAACTTCTGAAAGGGTCCTTTTTGATAACAATAGACTTTGGAGAGGAAGAGAAAGAGTCACATGAATAACATGTGTGCCCCTGACAAAGACAGGAGCTTTCTGACAGGGGGTTACCCAAACCCCAGCAGCTGCTGAACACCCCTGTGCTTGCTGATGTGAAGACACTCCACCTGAAGATTGTCACTTCACTAATGAGATGATTGCTAAGATTTTGGGTGGGGATTTGTCCTAACAGATGTTTTTCTTTGCTTATCTTTTTTTTTTAATTATTCCTGATGTTTTTACCTATCAAATTGCAGACTTCTTCAAAGGAAAAGGAATAAGCAGTTGTCATAACAACAAAGCTCTTCATTACCACAGGAACCTTTGACAGCTTTATTTAAAACATTAAAAAAAATTAAAAGAAAAATCCAACCAATTATTTTTATCAGTCTGATTCATGTTCTTCTTAAACAGATTACAGTGTGTTCTCTAGCAGTTACACTGTGAAGGGAGTATGGCATGAATATTTATGATAATGTAAACTTCGGGAAAAAAAAATTAAAAGTGAGTTTGTTGTCTTTATGAGCTTCCTGTGGCAATTGCTCACCTTGCCTTTTAATTAGAGGATATGATGTGAAATTTAAAGGTGGAATTTTTCTTTTTTTCTCTCATATGTAAAGCAAAATGATCATAGTATGAAATAAAATACTGGGTGAGTCATCCATGTGTTCTAGAAAATTATGTCTTCCATTTTTCAAGCCAAAAAAAGGATATTAGCATCCTGAAGCTAGAGGAGGAGTGATTTGTTTGTGAGGAGGTGGAGGCCCTTTGCAAAGTTGAAACTGACTCCTGTTTTTAATTCTCAGTTCTCTGAAGCTGAAAGAGAAGTGAATGAAAAGATGCTCAGCTATAACTGTCCTGTCTTACAGAAGAGGAAATGCAGGGAGGCGTTGTACACGGCTCCTCCACTCGCAAGATATAGCCTATTTAATGAGAAGTGAGACTTGCTGAGGCAGGAAGAGGAGGAGGCTGATCTGGGGACAGAGCACTGCCTGGCCACAGGGAACAGGAGCCAAAGAGTCCTTGTATTTTTTCACACAAAAGAGGCAAATAGCTCCAACTTCCTCCTGTTTAACTTGCGCACTCAAATTTCAAAGATGCTTCTCTGGATTTCACATTCTAATTCTTAGTCTGAAATAAAGGCTAAATGCCTTTCATCTGTTCAAGTCATTTATAGTATCCTTAGCAAAAGGATTTTTTTACAGCAAAGTGAAGGATAATAGTGGAATTGTTAAACTCGTACCCCTAAAATAAGTCACATTTGTCCTCAGTTTGAACAGTGATGTTTCTTGCTGGGCGTAATCAACAACTTAATTCTCTCCCTAAGCCAAGGAAAGAATGAATATCTGCAGAGACCTATCATTCTGTCTTCCATCCATAAAGGAATATAACAAGCAGCTGTTGCATTTAGCTTAAGAAGACGATAGCTGTAAATTGCCTTGTCTCACAGGCACTTCTCCTGCAGATGTCCATAAGAGGATGACCAGGAAAAGCAGGGAAAATCCCAAATACATAAGGTCGGACTCCTCTCCCACAATAATAGATTACTTAACCTCAGACATGTGTTGGGGCCCTATTATCCACCAGTTTTGGGGCAGAGAGGCTTTTATTTACCTTTTAAAAAAGGGCTGGCCACATGCAGCAGAACTTGTTTTCTCCCTGAATGGAGGAAAATGGAGGGGAATGGAGGGGAATGGAGGGGATGGGGTGCTGTGTGTATTATTTCCTTCCAGCCTCCTTCATCTACCCACAGGCTGGGTTTGACAGCTTCCCTCCGAGGGGAAATATGGCTGTGGCTCTCCCGTTACATGAGCTGGTGTTGGGAGTTATTATTTAATTATGACAACTACACACATACAAGGCACTGCATTAGGAAACACACACACACCATCTGCTAGATCCCACGATTTAGCTGTGGGCGTACAAGAGCGGAGTCTTATGAGCATTAACTTTATTCCAGGAGACCGTAAATGCAGGTCTCCTTGCACAGCACTGCCGAGGGAGGCATCCAGGGGAAGAGCATTTCTCCATGATATAGTCATTACTGCTTCAGCAAGATGTTAATTTTCACAATAAATAAGCTTAATCTTTTTATGCAGATCGTTTTAGAAAATAAACAGGCCGTTTTTATGAGCTACTTAGAACTGGGGCTGGGGTGGGATTTGTGGTAAGGTCCTGCACACACTACAGATTGTAAGCAATTCTGAGTTCCTGGGGAACTGCTGCAGATCATTATTTCTTGTGGGTTTTTAAATAACTTATAAATGCAACATTTTTGCGTGTTTCAGAGCATTTAGAAGGCAAAATCATTGCCTGGTGGAACTAAATTCCTGATTACTAAAGAAAAGAAGATGACTGCAATCCATGGGCTGAGCTTGGAGTTTTACCACAGCACCTTTTTCTGCTTCTGGAGAACTTGTAAGGAAAACAGGGAGTGGGGGAGCTGCTGTGGGAGAGCCCTACCACCCTGGAAGCATGAAGTGCCTTGGGCTTCAGTGTGATCTCCTCTGCTAGCCATGTTTGTAACTGCAGCAGAGGTTAGCAAACAGCACAAAACTCAGTTCAGGTATCTTTAACCACAGACATCGCTTGTAGAAAGGAGGTAATAATGCAGTTTTGGACTCCTGAGGATATCACTATCCTGCCTGACGTGGGCTGTGAATAGTAATGTACAATAGACATGTGATTCTGATGTGAATTGTTAATTAGTGTTTGCTGCAGGAATAATGCAGCTGTTGTCTTGAGGATAACAGAGATGTTGTCTTTTTCATGAAGTATTAGAGAAAGAAATGATATTACTAGCCAGAGTTAGGCATTTATTATCTCACATGTCTAAATCTCAAGAGAGGACTGACTTTGCCTTCTGGCCAGCCCTGAGATGAATGCATTTGTACGACAGTCTCTGTTTTGACACTAGATATGATATCATGTCCTGGCCAGAAGGTTTCACAGATTTGGTGAGATTCTGTGAAGGAGCTGAATCTTACCAGCCCAGAACTAGCCTGGCTTTCAGAAGACAAATGTGGCCTCCAGGTGCAGCTGCTCCTGTTGACCTTGTGGGACGTGGGCCCAGATCACTGATCATAGAATCATAGAATGGTTTGGTTTGGAAGGGACCTTAAAGTTTATCCAGTCCCAACCCCCCTGCCATGGGCATGGACACCTTTCACTAGATCAGGTTGCTCAAAAGCCCCATCCAAACTGGCCTTGGACACTTCCAGGGATGGGACATTCACAGCTTCTCTGGGCAACCTGTGCCAGTGCCTCACCACCCTCCCAGTAAACCCGCCTTGTGTCTGCCTGAGAGCCCAGATAAGGCTGTGTAACCTGAGCCTTCATTCCCATCTTGTAAACAAGCTGATTTCATATTGTTAGGAAATCTCATTTTCTCTTTGTCTGTAGAAATGATGCTCAGGCACTGTGGAAAAGGGGATCACATAACCAGGTTAGCTTTGGCTGCACACAGCCACACGTCGTGTCACTCCATCACAGAAGCATCATCATTTCAACAGCTACAAGTTTATGTAAAACACTTCCATTCCCCATGGCAGCAAAGTTTACTAGCACTGTAACCCTCTTCTTGCTATCACTGAGCCAAGCAGTTGCATCTCACAATTACAGAAAGAAAAATATAATACCTATAGGTATTAGGCTGGCCTTCCTAGTGCAGCCTAAGGGAATTGCTGTGGCTGCTGCCCCCCACCTAACACATCCTCTGCAGGACACTGGGATCCCACATGGCATCAGGCAGTAGTTCTATTTTGCCTGTCCAGCTCTGGATACACCACCAAACACCCAGACAGACAACAGCAGGGGCCATGTTAACAATCCCAGCCATGAACACAGAGCTGGAATAGACTGGCAGCGAGCTGAAGCTGACCCAAGGGACATACCTGGGACACGCTGAATGAACAACACTCCCTCCACTACCCTTGGGCAGAGTCACCATGGGGTCCTTAAACTCTGCAATTGCAAAAAACCCACCTACTCATTTTAAAACTTTGGCTTTAAGCCAAATTCTAGGCAAAATAACAAGCATACAAGAACATGAGTAGTTTCATTTGGTGATACAGGTAGAGGTGTTTGTGTGCGTTTTTTTAGAACGTGTTCTATAATGTAAAGACAACCTGGATGAGAAAGAGAAAAATTGTTTTCATCATGAAAGCGACTGTAATTCCCAATTAAACAACTCCTAATAAATGTTGGTATTGTTCAGTCGCCGTGGAGGCCACCACTAACATCACACAGTGTGTAGGTCCCCAAAGCTCTTGTTTGTTTCTAAAGTGATCAGGTCACACCACTCAGTTCCCCCCAATTTATTTAAATCTGTTACTTTATTTCAAGTGCTAATTATCTCTCACAACAAACAGAGCCTTGTCAGCTGCAATTACTGGCATTACAATAGATTATCAACAGAAAAGTGTGTCTTGAAGCAAGAAGTGTTGCCTTGGTTACCAACCCAAAACACTCCTGGATTGCATCTGTAACCACAATTTCCTGATTATACCTGAAATATTTCATGAGCGAGGCCCCTCTTTTCCTCCTAAATTAGCACAGGGCATCATGAGCCAAATTTTACCCTACAGAACTGTGATTTAAATCACAACAGAGCAAGTTTGGAGCCAACAGTAGAATATCCTCAAGGCAAAAGAAAGGGGTTACATTTTGCACGAGTAGAGGGGGATGCATTTTGCTCTTGTGCTTAGCATTAGAATAATTCCTGTGCCTTCCCAAGCGTTATGCCTGGCTCGTAAATGAGAATAGACTCTTGCCCAACAAAGCAAAGCAGGTGTGTTTCATAAGGCCCTTCTCCTCCCCACCAAACACTCTGACACGTGCGAAGAGCTGGCACGGGCTCGGGAGCCTTGGACTGGTTGTAAATGCAGTTTTCAGGGATGGCTGTGAGTGAGAGAGGGGTTTGATTTGCCTTGGCAGAAGGAGAAATGTCAGCCGTGAAGGAAGCGTGAGTTCAGGCGAGAAGTTGGGAGGTTGGGTACGTCTCTCATCCTGTGTCACACAGCCAAAAGTGAAATGCCTCTGCCTGAGAAATGTGTGCTTGTCTTTCATTCCACGTACGGGCGCTTCAAACAGGAGGGAATCAAAGCCGGCGTGGATCCGGTGCTGAAACTCTGTGACCTTGTCAGTTGAACGAGGTTCCAGGACCTCTCAGGGACGTGTATCAGCCTCCAAAGGGGAAGACAGAAAAAGAACTGGGATGCCTAAGTGTTATTTCCATTAAATGTCAAGTATATCCTAAACTGCAGTCTTACTAAGTGCCATTTATTTGGACCCCCAGCCTGTGACTCGTAATCTTTTATGGGCAGCCTTCCCCTTCTGTGCTTCCCAAAAACCTCATGATTGATTTTAATGCACAGAGAGCAGCTTCCTAGCCTTGAAATGGCTGAACAGCTCTTTACCTATCTTTACACCTAAGCCTGATCAAGATCTCCAAACAATACATTTGCTTCCCCCAGAGGAGTCTAAAAATTTTGGGAATGCTGACCAATTTGGATAAAATATGGTGGAAGTCTTCGCTTTCATTTAAGTTCTTTTTTAAACTGGAGATTTTCTGGTCCTGTGAGTAGCTTGGTGTTAGGACATTTGGCTAGAGAGGAGGAGCCCTGGACCTGTTTCCTCCCCTCTCCTCTCCAGGTGTGTGCCTGGCCTGCCAGGATGGGGCTGCATTTTCCAACCTCCCTTTGGGAAGCTGTACCATGGCACAGGAGAGACTTAATGGGTGAGAGGGAGGGAAGGAGGGAGGAAGACCACAGCCAGCCGTGTGCTTGTGGCATTTTGCTTAAAAGACACTGAGTTCCAGTCCCAGCTCTTTCTGTTTTTCATCTGTGTGAGAGCCATGCAATGTAAAATAGATCACTTCCAAGGAGCATGCACAAATAATCTTGCCTGGATTATGTATTTCTTGCTTGGATTATGTATTTCTTGCTTATGCACCCTCTTCCTCGTCTCTTTGCAGCTCAATTCACACAGAAGCTCCTTGGCTTTTCAGAAGAGCTCTTGCCTGCACTCACAGCTGTGCTATGGCACACAGGAGTGCAGGCTCACACCTGTAGGGGCACCGTGTCACTACCGGGCTGCCCCTTGGTGCTGGGGGAAGGACACGCAGATCTGAGTCCTCTCACGGTGAAAAAAGACATGTCTGGACGTGCTGAGCCTCATTAAGGGCTGTAACACTCCAAAACCCTGTGGATGGTGGCGGCAAGTGAGGGTGAACCCAATTTTCCTGAGTTTCTCTGAAGGGCTGGATCAGCGGGACTGCTGAGAAAGTAAATCACTGCTGATGGAAATATCACCTTTGAACCAACTGAAAACCACTCCGAGGAACATGTTTTTATTTCAGCTTTGGAATCACTGTCTAGGAATAAATAAGAGGCTTCGGGGGCATTCTGAAGATCATTGGGGAGCATGCTGCAGAGCTTCATCTTCACTCATGTTTTTCATCCCCTCAATTTGCACAGCAGGAGCACTGATTTGTACTCACAGCAGAACTGGTTTCTGTTTATCCAACCCCAAATATAAATATTTCCATAAAGATAAAATTTTAATGTAGGGCTTTATGATGAAGGCTGTTATTTCCAGGCTGCCATTAACAAATCCATGCTGCTGTGGTTTAAATGGAAAAATTTAGAGCTGATTATAAAATGTTGTAATCAGACGCGGCTATGGAGATATGATAATACCTGAACTGGAGACAGAAGGTCCTGTTGGGGATAAAAAAGCAGAGTGAAGGTCTGGAGGTCAAGCCTAAAAGTGCACAGCCACTGTCTAGCAGGGCAGCACCATCAGCAGAGCATTATGAGCCACGTGATAAGGCTCTCCCCCAGAACAGGTTTCCACGAGTTAGCCCAGGGAGAGAATGGGAATCAATACAGCTCCTTCACAGATACATTTTGGCTGCTTCAAAAATTAACTAAATAAACAGAAGTTCAAATAAAAATAGTCTGCCTTAAGAGGAAGCAGCTAGAGTGGAGGAAGATGGTAAAGCAGCACAGAGAAAAGCCTGGACACCCAGAGAGGGACAGGTTTAAGGCTTGAGTCCATCATGCTCTTACTAAAATGACTCTTCCCATTCTTCCCTAACTTCAGTATTTGCATTATTTTTGATAACACCTTCTTTAATATCCTAAACACATTTAGGGAAGTAATACAGACTGATTGCTGCCAGGCCCTGGTGCTTGCTGAGCCTGGCAGAGGAGGAGGAGAGCTGACCACAGCGTGTGGCACACAGGGCTGCTTGGGATGGCATGGGCATGAGCAGGTTTCTGTGATTCTTCAGATGTGGCATTTGAGTGGCCTTTAATGCATTTTATCTGCATGAAGCCAGCCCTGGAATATGTCTAAAAGGCTCCCCTGCTAGAGTGCAACAGGTTTTGACAACCACCAGTGCTCAGAGGAAGAACAAATGTGTGATTTAGGCCATTGTAAAGGACTTTTTCCCCCAAAGAGAGTTGTCACATTGCAAAATTGTAAAGCTGCATATAATAGGATGCTGACTGCAAAATATGTTACAGCCATGCTCTCCTGTTATTTAACAATATAACTATGGTTATTTACCAATCTTAGATTGGCAAACCACAGAGGAACAAAACTACGTGAAAAACTTAGCACGGCTAAAGCAAAAATTTGTTCTATCTCAGGCTATGTTATTGTATTTTAAAATTTTATTAAGAAATAAATTTATTGAGCGTTGTTTGCCTTAGAGGTGAGTGGTTCTGAAACTCTATTTCTTGTTTCCACGTAACCATGCTTCAGTAAATTTTGAACTTCTAACAAGAGTTTGGAGTCAGTTTCCTTAGGCAAGCTGAAGAAATTAATTCTGGTGATTTAGTTAGCAGTGGTGGTGTGGTCTTCTATAATCATACACCAGGCACCTGGAATGAGGTGGGGAAATCAATCTGCGGTGCACCTTTAAAGTAGGTGGATAAATAAACCCAAAAGTAATAAAAAGAAAAACATAACTTTCTAGAACTACTTTTGTTTTCTGCATACAATGCAAGTTTACATGAAGAAGAGTGAGAGTGAGAGGCACTGGAAAGGTTAAAATAACTCAATTCCAATGGATAGCTTTCCTGTCATAACCTAAATTAACAACATGGCACCGTGCAAGCACAGAACAGAGGGAGCTACTTTATCCCATAGCCACTGCAGTAAGAAAAAAGCAATTTTAAAATGCAGCCTTTGATTTTCTTACTTTACTCCCTTTCTCTGAATGTCCCTTATTTGTAATGCTTGCTTCTGCCTTTCTTACAACCCCCAAATTTCTCAGCTCCGGGAACTGTGGGCACATGAGAGCTGGCAGATCAGGCCTTTGCTTTCCTTCCCTTGGAATATGCTCCCTTCTCAGATGGGGTGCTGCTCCAGAATAGAAATAACTAATGATAGTGTGACTACTTGAAAGCCACATGGAGGGAGAGAGGAAAGAGATGCTATTCACTTCAGCAGTGAAAATAAAGCAAGAGCTTTCTTTCTACAGGCATGTGTGGGAAGGGCATCAACAGAGCAATTACGTGGTGGGTGGGAAAGGGGATTTTGTCACTTTGGCAGTGCTGGCAGACAGAAATAAACTGCTTCTAGGGGAATAGCAGGGTAAGAACTTGCACATCAAGAGCATAAGCAGAATTAAAATGGGCCCTTAAGGGGATTTATGGAGGGCTGGTTTCTTTTTCTTCTAAGTGCCTAAGGCCCCTCCTATTTCATTGTGCGCAAGCCAAGGATCAGGAGAGGGGTGAAAAAGTGAGCAAGTTGCATCAAAACTAGTAAGAAACTCTTCTGACTGCAAGAATTTGATTGCAGCCCTTACACAGCTGTTACAGGTGTGGCAGAATGGCACGTTCAGCATGCAGGGCTGGTGAGAGGAGTGGTGGTCAAGAAAGCAGCATGTAAGAAACCCTCTTCCCTTTTCAAATCGAAAGTGGAGTCCATTTCATCTTTAGAACGGAATGGAATGGAATGGAATGGAATGGAATGGAATAGAATAGAATAGAATAGAATAGAATAGAATAGAATAGAATAGA